>NC_090757.1:41966165-41973665 GCF_036898095.1 Palaemon carinicauda | reverse complement strand
TCTTAATATTCACCATTTAAAATCCTTGAGATTATGGTGTCCCGTTCACAGCATACTTTCTTGCAGCAAGACCACTTTGTGGAATCTCGGCAGAGCTCCACTGCTTAATACAAATCAACGAATTTGATTTTGAATAAATCGAAAACTTTTTCGATTTCATTAACGACTGATCTTAGTTTTACTAGGTAAATCAAAATCTTTATCGATTTTAGTGGTAAAAGATCTTCCGTGGAAAATCAAAATCTTTTTCGATTTCTGGGTGAATGACCTCGGGTTCTTTGGCGAATCAAAAACGTTTTTTGATTCTAGTGACAAATGATATCGATTTTATTTAATAAATCGAAAAAAGATTTTGATTTTAGTGACGAATGAATTCGGTTTTATGTATATGGAAAGCCGTTTTCGATCATGGTAGCGAATGTTTTACTTGGCGAATAAAAACATCCCCGATTTCATCAGCAAATGTCACAGGTTTTAATAACTAAATCAAAAACGTTTTCGACTATCGTAGCGAGCGACCTGTGCTTTACTTTACATATAAACAACATCTTCGATTTCACCAGCTAATATCATCGATTTTAATAACTAAATCGAAAAAGTTTTTTATTATAGTAGCGAGCGACCTCTGGTTTACCTTGCAAATAAAAAACATCTTCGATTTTACCAGCAAATATCATCAGTTTTAATAATTAAATCGAAAATGTTTTTTATTATAGACGCGAGCGACATCTACTTTACTTTGCAAATGAAAAACATCCTCGATTTTACCAGCAAATATCATCGGTTTTAATAACTAAATTGAAAACATTATCAATTATAGTCGCAAACGACCTTTTTTATTTTGCAAATAAAAAAAAATTATCGATTTCACCCGCAAATATCATCGGTTTCAATAACTAAATCGAAAAAGTTTTCGATTTCAGCGGAAAACGAGAACGCGTTTGTTTTTGGCGACTGGCGATCTTGGTCTTATCTGTCCTTTGATGTCGGTGGATTGTTTCGTTTAATCACTCGCCTGAAACAAAACCTTGTTAAAGAATTATTTGAACTCTAATTAAATTCACATACCTTTCTTGCCCATTATCGATGCAGAAGAATTGAGGCTATCCAGAACGACAGAATTTGACAATCATTTTATGAAAACTGACAAAAACCAATTGATAAATTTCGACAATTACTTAAATTCCAAAATGTTAATAACTTTACATCAGTAATGATTCCCAAATTTAAATAACTTTATATCAGTAATGATTCCCAAATGTTAATAACTTTACATCTGAAATTATTCCCAAATGTTAATAACTTTACATCAGTAATGATTCCCAAATTTTAATAACTTTACATCTGTAATGATTTCCAAATGTTAATAACTTTACATCTGTAATGATTCCCAAATTTTAATAACTTTACATCTGTAATGATTCCCAAATGTTAATAACTTTACATCAGTAATGATTCCCAAATTTTAATAACTTTACATCTGTAATGATTCCCAAATGTTAATAACTTTACATCAGTATTAATTATGCGCATTAAAGGAATTACTTGAAAGAGCTTGATAATCATTAATATTTAAATGTCCCATTTACCCCAATCTATAAAATATGAACATTCACGGTTTTCTATTATCATAAAGATCCTAGTTTGTAATTTGAAATTACATATTACAGAAATGAACAATTTCCATAACTATACAAGAATAATCTTAAGCCGATACTGTAAACGTTTTCAGAAAGAACATCTTTTACTTAATTCTAATTCTAGATTTTTATACAGCCAATTTCCTTAACGTTCTGGATAACCGGATTCTACCCCATGTGCCATTGGAGTGCAAAAGTAAAAGGAAGAAAATAAAAAGTACACAATTTTATACACTCAATACAATATATACCAAGAGTATATTATATGCTAGATAATGTGATAAACATGTGTTTGCACACAAATACCTGTATATATGCATAAATACTAAAGCAATTGGCAATAAGGACAAAATTAAGCAAACTAGTCGTTTACCTAAAATTTTGTGTAATCACCAACGTTAAGCCAGACTTGGATATCTTAGGTTAGGCTTTGGTTGACTAGGTTAGGTTAGGTGTCATTGTGCATCTCTCAGTCCGACATTTATGCACATTTACAAGTAATTATGCAGTGTAAAACATTCATCACATTTATCTTATACATATACATATACACAGTACAATATATATATATATATATATATATATATATATATATATATATATATATATATATACATATACATAGATATATATATACATATATATATATACATATCCAAGTATGAATTTCAAAGTACATAATCAATCATGCACATAAGCATCAAGATATATGGTCAAAACAATGACATAAATAAAATGCAAAGGTTTTCCACAATACCAATAGACATTAAATATAAATATAGACGTAAATATAAAATTAAAATCAATATATAATATATGCATATAAATAATAACAAAAGACAATGCAAACACAATAAAGTATCATAGTTCAATATATCGGTATCATTCAACCCCTATAAATGTTTGAAAAGTAGTCAATCCATGCTACTTGAAATACAATGCACCTGCATGCAAACCATCTTAAACTATGATTGATAGGTTTGAAGTTTTCTGGCATCCTGACATCGAAGGTCATTGACGCCGATATATTCATTATAAATAAAGAATATACGAATATTCAATTAAAACAATAATAGCGAAGATGTACTTATAACCGAAACAAAGATATTCACCATAAAAATAAATTACAAAATACAAGAAAAGAAGAACATTTTCCATTCTGAAAGTATAAGAAGTATCAGAAGATTCTGGTCTAATTTTGAAATATAGTGAGGAGACTCCAATGGCACAATGGTAGAATCACTTACCTCCTGGAGAAACTACCTGAAAAAGAAAAAATACCAACAATTATATTATGTAAAATGAGACCTTTATATATATATATATATATATATATATATATATATATATATATATACATATATATTTGCAAACCTTGCATTGCTTGTTTAGTATACAATAATCAACACACAAAAACCAATACACACACATACGCTACATATACATATATTACTAGCATATATATAAATATATATATATATATATATATATATATATATATATATATATATATATATATATATACATATACTAGTGTACGCGATCAGTATAAAATTATGGACAAATATTTAGATAGATAGGCACACACACGCATTCAACCCTTCACAACCAGCCATCATTCCTCTGGGGTAACCCCTCTCACAAGGGTATGACTATTCCTTCTCCCCCTACCCGAGGGTTAGGGAAAGCGAGTAGTTCTACGTCTGGCAATTTGGAGGAAGGAAGCAGGCAGAACTGGGTGATGTAACACATGACAGGGTTAGAGCAAGACTGAAAATGCTTGCGTAAATGGGTGTTTAAAAAAAGGCAATTAAGAGGTTGTTGAAAATAGACACCATTATTGATTTAGGTCTTTTTCTTGAGAAATCCGATGTCTCATTAACTTGGTAGTGGAAGAACTCGTGAATTACATGCTAGGTGGAGAAAGACATTAAGCTGCAACGTTATTCTAAAATACTTTTGGAGAGAGTATATCATTTTGCAGCCCCAGTACCTTCCAAACGTTAAGAGCATATATGATAGAAATTATAAGCCTAAGAATGATTGATTGATTTTAAACTTTCTGGCATCCTGATATCTAAGGTCATTAACACCGATTTCAACTATTATAAATAAAAAATAAAAAGAATATTCAAATAAAACCATAAAAGCGAAAATGTCATTTTATAAGTTAAATAACTTTCAGAAGACCTTCTGAAATAGAGGTTTTTGAAAATAAAGGCACCATAATTTAGATTTTTTCCTTGAAAAATCCGATGTCTCATTAACTTTTAACTTGGTAGTAGAAGAACTCGTGAATTACATGTTAGGGGGAGAAAGTCATTCCGCTGCAACGTTATTCTAAAATACTTTTTAAGAGAGTATATCTTATGCAGCCCCTGCACCTTCCAAAGGGAAAGGACATAAATGATAGAAAATACAAGACTAAGAAAAAAAAACATTCGTAAACTTTAGGAATTTTTTCCTACATAACTTTGTATTGAATTCATGCTTACATTTTCCTTTTTTAATTTATTCAAAAGTAATAGAAGTAAAACCAAGCAAGCCCTTAAGTCTAAAGATATGTGATAATGCTCTACGACAAACAATCAGGATACCAAGAAGTCTTACTAAATATCGTCATCTCAGATGTTAAACATGAATATGATAGACGATTATTATTCACGAGGGATAACTGGCACTGATGAAAATTGTTGCAACAAAATTTTATTCATTTCCTTGCTAAAAATAAATCATTATTATTATTAGCCAAGCTACAACCATAGTTGGAAAATCAGGATGCAACAAACTCTAGGGCTCCGACAGAGAAAGTAGCATAGTGAGGGAACGAAACATGAGAAATACATTAACTATATGAGAAGAAATAAAAAAAAATATCATAAGACCATTAATGTTAAAATAAATGTGTCATATATAAACTACGAAGAATGACTTATGTCAACCTGCTCCACATAAAAATTTTTGTAGTAAATTTGAACTTCTCAACTGAGAGATTAGGAAGTTCATTCCACAATCTTGCCACAGCTGGAATAAAACTACAATAATACAGTGAAGTATTGAGCCTTATGATGATTAGAATTAACTGCATCCCTGGTGTTACGTACAGGATGCTACAGTCTGGGAGGTTCTGAATGCAAAGGATGGTCTGAATTATGAAACATCTTATGCAACATTCATTAAGAACTAACTGAACAACGGTGCTAGAGACTGATATCCAGTTTTGCCCAACAAATTAAGAGGAGAGTCAGCAGCTTAAAACCAGAGAGGCGAACAATACACGAAACAAATATGAGGAAAGACAGAAATACAAATAAAAAAAAAAAAGTCATAAATAAATCCAACTATGATTCGCGCATGAGGCTATGAAACTTTGTCATTACATTCAGTATTATACATAAAATAGGCTTTTTACGCAAATGTCAATTCTCGATCACAAACAATTGAGAAATATCAGCTATGTAACAGTACACTTAGTAGGCAAGTTGTGCAACTAAGGTTTGCTTCTAAATTATTTAAAACTTCTAAATAAGATGAAGGTAAATTATCTACATCTAAACAGTAAGCAATACCAATTCCACAGAAAAAGCTAATAACTAAGCTGTTTGCAAAATAGCTTCAGTATACACACACACACACACATATATATATATAATATATATATATATATATATATATATATATGTGTGTATATATATATATATATTATATATATACATATATATATATATATATATATATATATATATATATATATACATACTGCATGTGTTTGTACATGTGTGTATATAACATAACACACACACACATATACAGTATACATATACATATATATATATATATATATATATATATATATATATATATATACACACGCTTCACAACATTCTACATAAGGACGTATTCACATGAAAGTAAAGGGACAAAAGCTTTCACCTTAATGAGCCATACATTTCAGCATTTTAAAAAAATATTCAAGAACGAAATGAAACACCAAGAGAAGCCGAAGCTAAACGGTAACCGAAGGGTCAGAAACGGTCGCTATCGTCCCATTAGTTCCCATCTAGGGACCTCTAACTGGTAGAACAGCACCAAACGGCTCTATGCAAGAGGTCATTTACAGACGTTTCCTTTCACCTACAAATGGAAATCCTTTAGTGTGGCTGTAGTGTTTGTACCAACAGCGGTGGAGCTATGTAGCTAAGGGACTATTTCCATCGACTCGCAAGAAACTTTAAAACATTGCCAACACCGAAGACGATTAAACTTTTCACGTAATACGTACACACTAGTGTACACGACCCGTCAGGCTCTTACCTGAACCTTCAGACATGCTCTCCATGAAGCCAATCAACAGATGAAGTCTACGTTGATTAAAGCATGCAACACAGATATTCTTGTTGTAGCAGTCGGTGCTTTTGCGACTCTTCAGGATACAGGCTTAGAGATGATTTGAGTAGAATTTGGCCCATTAAAAATGACAGTTAAATATTTATATAGATACGCCAACAACCACGCAACCACTCCCCCCCCCCCCCCCTCATCCTTTCCTTCCGTGCTAACCCCTCTCACCATGGTATGACAGCTCCCTCTCCTACCGTCCGAGTAATTGTACGTCTGACACATGCTCTTTATTATATATGGGAAATTGCACAAAAACTTTGACCTAAGGTGCATGGTGCAGACGTCCTTTCACAATAATGACGCAATATAACAGTGACATCAAAAGGATTGAACTCAAATCAAAATCGTAAACCATAATTTTAGTCCTTCGCTTTCTACTATTACGGATATAGAAATTAATGTTAGCTGGGCGACACTTGAAACTCTGGCAACTCTAGGCTTTCATATATGTTTCTGTGCGTTTATGTCATTCTCCACTGCACATTGACTTAAAAAGTAAATACTTCTAAATTATGTACAATTTCTTCGGCAATTATATTCTAGCGACGAGTACATCTGCATAAATTCGCCGCATAATATAAAACGTTACCTCATTAGAATAACAAATTTCAGGGACATTACCGCTTCAATGTCGAGACTATAAAGAAATCCAAATTAGTTTTGCATAAAGAATTATAAATGAATGACAAGATAACTAGATGACACACCTGTGCTTAGTGCTATCAAAACCTTTCACATCTCGTTACGAAAACAGAATTTTCAGAAACAATTGAAAAACAAGGAGTTCCTGTAAACGTTATGAAAAGCCCAACTCTCTCAGACAAAACATTTTTATTTCTTAATCAATCTCTACTAACGAGAGAGAGAGAGAGAGAGAGAGAGAGAGAGAGAGAGAGAGAGAGAGAGAGAGAGAGAGAGAGAGAGAGAGAGAGAGAGAGAGAATTACACAAAGGTTCATATAAGATTCACAATTGCCCTATTTCCTTTCCCTAAGTTAGATCTAATCGAAGTTAATTGCAATTTTCTGCCACTTGTTACCAATCGAATAAAAGAAACTGAACAAAGTTATATAGAATTGACGTCAATAAATATTATTATCAACTACAATACTTTTTCACCTGTCCTGGTTATCTGTCAAAATAAAAGAACGACTATCTGGCTATTTCTCACGTACTCAAAAATATCTTTTACAGTATGTCTGCTGATATTACAATTCGTTGAAAAAATTACTACATTCCATTTTTAAACAGAAAATAACCCTTCGCAGGCTTGTTTATGAATAAGTTTATTAAAAAACTTTTACATTTTATATATATAATATATATATACATATATATACATATATTATTATTATTATTATTATTATTACTAGCCAAGCTACAACCCTAGTTGGAAAAGCAAGATACTATATGCCCAAGGGCTCCAATAGGGAAAAATAGCCCAGTGAGGAAAGGAATTG
>NC_090757.1:41958665-41963665 GCF_036898095.1 Palaemon carinicauda | reverse complement strand
AAGTACTTCAATCATAAAATCGAACCCAGATCCTCTCTTGATGTAAAATCATTGCACTTATATACTGTGTCGTGTAAGTGGATGATTTAATGAAAAAAAAATAAAGTTTTAATATTTGGTAGAATGGATGAAAAGGACACATTGATTAGAATTAGAACTTTGAAGTGAATGCAAGTGCATAATGCATTTGACGTTCTGGTGATGAATCTTTTACAATAGATATACAAAACAGATTATATCATAGAAAGGTTTCCTGGCAATACATTCTCCATGGTTTCAACAATCAAAAAAGATGAGCGTGACCAATTCCACCGCTCAGCAAAGTTGAGCAACGTTGTATTAGCCATTGTCAGTACTTGGGTGGGTGACAATCAAGATATGCTATAAGCCATCAGCATTTATCTGATTTTAAGAAACTTGAGCAATATGGTCTGGTATTGAACCCGGTATGATCATTCAGCAGTCACGTGCAACTGGGGGAGAGAAAAATGGAAGAAAAGAAGGAAAGCGAAAGGAAATGTGAGCGAAAGTAAACTTGAAGATAGAAGGTGGAGGCCAAAAAGTAGTTGAAAGGGTGATTTAGTAATGCATAGAGGGCACTTTATTCTCAATACCCCAACTAAGTCCCTTGATATTTTCTTTTTGACGCATAGAGCGAGTGAATTTACTCATGAGAGGAGGAAAAGTACAAACATATATATATATATATATATATATATATATATATATATATATATATATATATATATCTATCTATCTATCTATATATATATATATACAATACATATTTATCTATATAAAGTATACTGTACATACCCACAAAAACACACTGATGGGTCTCTGTGGTATGACGGTCCGTGTTACAAAATTCATTTGACTTCCATTTCAAAGACAGCCACTAATATGTCCAAGCAATGCCACTAAGAAGAGACAAACGACATGAATACTGCAACTCATTGTCCCATAATTGCAACTGTTTAAAACACCCCTCCTATAACATGTAGGCTACTATCACTAAAAAGGCATGAAAAACATTCTTACAGCAATTTCTTAAGGACGTTGGATAAATAGAAGTAAGACATATGATTAGAACGAAATATACAACGGAAGATGAAATATCATTGAAAGGAGAAAAGATTAAAAAGGTAAAATCACTTAGTTATTTAGGAAATATGATCACTAATATAGGGTCTTTAGAACTGGAGTTTAATAATTGATTGAAAAAAGCAAATCAGACAATGGTTAGGTCAAGTAAAATTTGGCAGTCAGATCGCCTAAAATTGAATATATAAATCAAGCTACATATCATTTTATTGATATCGGTATTATTGTATGGACATAACTCATGGAATGATAAGGAAACAATCTCCAACAGATTTAGTAGATTTGAGAACAAAGCGCTCAGAAGAATATTGGGAGTTAATTGGTAGGGCAGGATCAGAAATGAAACTAAATTACTCAGAGTGCCATATGTGGATGATATCATGGTGGGGTGTACATGGAGAGATAGTTTGGGTTCTCTTCGCTCTCCCCAAGAGAGATTAGTTTACCAAACCTTCAACTGGACTCTACAGAGCGCTAGAAGAGTTGAGAGCCCCTGGCCATCTAAAGATAGAGACGATTGGCGAAATCTAACAGAGGCCCTTTGCGTCAGTATGTGTATGAGGAGATGATGATGATGATGAATTTTTATTTCATTTAACATTTTGATTTATAGATGAATAGTCATAAAAAACATGTTAGCCTAAATATTTAGCTGTGCAATGCATTTAAACAGGCTATATTTCATAGCCTACTGAATACATTAATTCTTCAAAATATATCTGCCATGTAACGAGCAAACAGTTTTAAATCTCTATGGGATTTGCACTTACAATTTAAGCCCAAACAAATTTAATCAGAATTCAAAAAAAAGTAAAGACAAAATTATAAACACAGTGGAAATTGTCACGTCGTAGAGATGTAGCTACCCCAGGATAATAAGATTTCATTTGGTCAAGATTAGTGGGAACAGGGAATAATCAGGCTTTGTTTAAGTTATACACGAAATGAGAAAAACAAAGATGTATTACAACGAATAAAAGCTATATAAATCAGCAAGGGATGATATGGTAAAACAAACGCGCACACACACGCACAAACACACAAACACCAATACACAGAAACACACACACACACATATATAAATATATATATATATATATATATATATATATATATATATATAAATATATATATATGTGTGTGTGTGTGTGTGTATGTATACACATACTGTATACAGTACTTTTTTACGTTATAAGGATTTTACTTACAGAATTTGGGCCATACAGAGCAGCGCTGGATCCAGGAATGCCAATGAAAGTCACAAAAATTCTGCACGGCAAGATAGAAGACAGGAAACGGAATGGAACTAAATTGTTAAAAAGAGGATGCATCTAATATCGAAGGGATTCTGCAGAGCGCTTTACAAACACCTATAGTCTACAGTGCGAGGTGCACTAATATTGCTAACAGCCTACAAACTCATTTTTCTCTGGAGCCAAGTACTTTATATATCTTGGAAGAACATAAAAGCTGGGCGGTATATCTTACCGTGCCGGGCGGTATATCTTACCGTGCCGGGCGGTATATCTTACCGTGCCGGGCGGTATATCTTACCGTGCCGGGCGGTATATCTTACCGTGCTAGGCAGTATATCTACCGTGCTAGGCAGTATATCTACCGTGCTAGGCAGTATATCTTACCGTGCTAAACGGTATATTTTACCATGCTAGGCGGTATATCCTAGCAATCCATGTTTTCCAACAATTATATAAGCGGATGAGCTACCTGGTGAAGTAACGAGAACTTTGGGTGTGGAGGAAAAGCCCCCTCTAAAATTCAAAGAAGTCACTGGCAGCAGGGTGACAGATTAGGATTAAGGCAATAGACAAGCTGCCTCTTCGGCCTATACCCTTGATGCTTGGAGGACGATCTTACTAAAATTACTATGGACCAGCAGGGGTCACTTGCCTTAGTTAGATAGGCAGTGTGCATAACAAGGAACTGGTTATCCTTTGATGAATCTAGCCAATGAATTCTCTAAGGATTTAGCCAGTCTATGGAAAGCAAAAATGACAGAATGGTCCCTAGTCATAGGCTTAGCGGGGTGCTAAACATCTTCCGATTTATAAATACTAAGGAAAAATTGAAAATTGGTAATTGGAACGTTGGAACCATGCATCTGATTGGGAAGTTACAGCAAGTGGAGAATGAATTTAAGAAGTATAATTTGGATACCTTGGCCCTAAGTGAAACGCATTATAAGGGGATTGGTAAGGAAATCTTAGACCAAGGGAATATCTATATCTGGAAAAACTGATGGACTGGGGAAGAAAAGGGGTAGGAATGATAATTACACCAAGAGCAGAAAAGGCATTAACTGAGTGGAGAGTTATAAATAGCAGATTGTTACTTGCAATATTTAAATCAAAGCAGTGCAATATGAGCATATAGTGAGATATGCACCAACTAATGATGTCTCTGAAGAAATGAAACATAAATACTATGAAGAACTGCAGTGTGTAATATAAGAGATACCAGACAGAGATATGAAAATTGTAATAGGTGACTTCAATATTAAAGTTGGAAAGATTAATCAAGGCATAGAGAATGTAATGGGTGTTGAAGGAATTGGCGAATTTGCAAATGAAAATGGAGTCCATTTTATAAGTTTTTGTTCAGAAAACAATCTTGTTATTGGAGTATAGTTTTGGAACATGTAGTAAAAAGGAGAAATCCATGGATATCAAATGATACACGAGATACTATAAAAAAAAATAGAAAAAGAAATTAATTGTTGAAAGTTTTCGAGGAAGTAATGAAAATTACAAGGTAGAGCATGCTAAGTATTCCAGTATTGATAGTAAAGTAAAAAGAAAAGACATGATTGACTGAAGAGGATATTTAGACAGTAAAGCAGATGAGGCTGACAAAGCTATGAATTCAGGGAGTAGCTATGCTCATAGATTTATCAATGAAATCTTAATGGAGACAAAGAAGAAGCAGGATTTACCTGAAGAAAGGCAAGGTTGGATGGAACACTTTAGTGAGGTCATGAATAGGAGATATGAAGGGAATAATTTTATTGATATACATGGTGATACAAAAAACGGTCATCACCTAAACTTGAATAACTTTTGAAATAAATAATCAAGTCCTTTTACTTTTCAGATTTATCAAGAAAAATTAATGTTCTAAGAGTCTACCAAATTCGACCTTCGAGATGCCATGGACTACTGAGGAAAAAACATTTATAGTTGAGGCATATTTTCGGTTGAAGCCTATCCACGCAGCTCAATTGCAATTCAAAGAACGGTTCAGATGTCAAGAATTTCCTGTCCACTCAATGATCTACAGATGTGTCAACAAGTTCAGAACCCATGGGACTGTGCATAACCTCAATTGTAAAGACACTAACAGACAATCACACTCTGGACGACCGAAATCATCAAGAACACCACACAACTTTGCTGCAGTCAGAGACTCTGTTGTACGCAGCCCAAGCAGGTCGTCAGGTGTAAGCTTGTGTTTAATCTGTATCCTGTAAGGATACAAGTGGAAATCTGCGTTCAAAATTCTCTGCACGGACTCCCGATTGATTCCAAGCTCCTGACTTTGCCGTCGCACAGACTTGTTTGGGCTACGGACAACAGTCTCTCTGACAGCAGCAATGTTGTGTGGTGTCCTTGATGATTTTGGTCGTCCAGAGTGTGATTGTCTGTTAGTGTCTTTACAATTGAGGTTAAGCACAGTCCCGTGGGTTCTGAACTTGTTGACCCATCTGTAGATCATTGAGTGGACAGGAAATTCTTGACATCTGAACCGTTCTTTGAATTGCAATTGAGCTGCGTGGATAGACTTCAACCGAAAATATGCCTCAACTATATATGTCTTTTCCTCAGTAGTCCATGGCATCTCGAAGGTGGAATTTGGTACTCTTAGAACATTATTTTTTCTTT
>NC_090757.1:41766165-41951165 GCF_036898095.1 Palaemon carinicauda | reverse complement strand
TATATATATCCATATATACATATACACATACACACATACATACATATATATAAAACTTGAATTAAGAAAATTGTAATTTTGGTTATAAAACATTGTTCCTAGAGCAATAATTAGTCGAATTACTCCAACATAAAATGTTCTTCATAGATAATGGTATGTCTTAAAAAGCGGTTATTGACGTGAGACGTGGCTAATGTCAGGTACGGTTGTTTCCTATAAAACTTATCTACGAAGATTAATTATTGTTTAAAAGATGTTTTCTTAGTTCATTCTTAAAAGATCTTAGGGATTCTTCGTCTTTCAAGGAGCCAGGTAAACTATTCCATAACTGTGGACCTTTAGTATTCATTTCCCTTGATCCTATATGGGTATTGGCTCTCCTGGATACTAGATTATTTGCTCGTCTTGTAGTCAGCCCTGTCAACGGTTCTAAAATTATAAAGCCAGTTCGGAAAAACGTTTTTTAAAACTTTAAAAACAAAAACACAGACATCAAAAGTGTACTTGTTTTTCACTTTCAACCAACCCAGTTCTAGCAAAATTGGAGATATATGATCATATTTTCTCACTGTACCCATGACCACCCGAGCCGCAAAATTTTGAAGTTTTTGTACTAGTTGCATAAGGACGTTGCTTGTTGAGCCGAATATTATACAGCAGTAATGAATTAAACTTAATACTAACTACTGCACTACGATTAGGGGAGTTTCTGGTTCGAATAAATATTTTAGTCTATTGAGATAAATAAGTGTTCCCATAACCTTTCTGTGCAGTTCATCAATATGTTCTTCGAATGTCATGTGTTTATCGAAGTGCACTCCAAGATTTTTTACGGATTCCATAGGTTCGATGATGGCCCCATTAAAACTGATTTTGATGTTATCCCCGATTTTGGATAGATATTGAACTATGAGAGAGAGAGAGGAGAGAGAGAGAGAGAGAGAGAGAGAGAGAGAGAGAGAGAGAGAGAGAGAGAGAGAGAGAGAGAGAGATTCCAGACAATGATGAAACATCCAAAACTGACTGATGATGTATCCGCTTATGTTTGAAAAGTATTGAAGCCCTACAACTAACTTTAGTATCAAAGTTTTTTTCGGAAAAGTATGGAATATAAAAGAAACAATACAATTTTTATATGAATTTTGGTTGACAAAATAAAACTGCTGTATTAAGCAAAAAACTGACTTTTATATGTTAATAAAACGTACCCGTTTTCAAAAACACAACATTTTTATCCTCGTTTAAAAGGAATGAATGAATGATTTGAAGTTTTCTGGCATCATGACATAGGTCATTGACGCCGATATCGTTTACTATAAATAATGAATAAAAGAATTTTTAATAAAAAACAAAGCCAAATATGTCATTGTAAAAACTAAATTGCTTTCATAAGACCTGCTTCTGAAATAAATCCAAAAAATGCCGCTAGCATTGGACGACACGTCCAAGAATCTTGGTAAGGATGAACCTGCCATCCTCACCTCGAACCTCAAACAGATATATATTTCTTTCTGTGCTAAAAGTGGGGCATTCAGTCAACAAATGCTTCACTGTCAAGGGTATCAAACAGTCGTCGCAATATGGTTGGTGTTGGCCAGCCAGCAGAAACTCATGTGTCAATCGAATGTGACCAATGCGGAGACGACGAGTAGTCTCCCACTTTCGGAGCATCAAGTTATACTTCCAAAGGGGATAAAACATTCGTTATTTCTCTCATCTTATTTTCAACTAAACTATCCTAATGCTGTTGCCAATCATTGAAAATAAAATTCTTAATTGTAGGTAAAAAAATCATTACAGGGAATGGGATAAGGTGTGCCGGAACCCAGCAAAATCGAACTGTTATACCTTTCGAGCCAATAATGAAAAAGTCACTCTAAAATCTTTATAACTAACGAGTTACTAGAATTGAAAACTTCTAAAGCTTGTAGGACGCTTCTTGCATCACTAAAAATGGTGAAATTGCCCTCCTATTTTAACGTTATTTTCTGAATAGCAGTTAATATGCCACATAATTCGGTAGTAAATATTTAGATACTAGACGAAGTGCACCTCTACAATTAAAAGAACTACTATTTACTCCAGATTCAACACCAGCATCACATCTGGAGCCATCAGTATATATAAAAGTCGATTCCTTATGTTCTTCCCCATGTTCCATAAAAAGAGACCTGACTTTTAATTCAGTCATATTCCTTTCTATACCAATAAGATATTTACAAAAAGATATCTCCGCAAATTTCCATGGAGGGGTTGTGATATCCTAAATGGGAAAACTATTTCTTGCTATACCAAGACTGTTTATTAATTGTTTTACCTGAAAACCATAAGGTTGAGGAGATTTTGGGTGTAACTCAAAATATTTGCAATGCCTTACAAACTTTGCAGTCTGACAGGCAAAAGAATTGGTAACTATCAGGCATCATAACATCACGGGTCACTGATCCCGTTCAGAGTAAGATTAATCAAGAATTAGTAAGTTATGAAAAATAACTAAAAAGTAAATAAATTAATAAATAAATAGATTAATAGATAAATTAATAAATAATTAAATAATTATAAAACATTTAAGATTGTATATACCCTTAAAATGAGTAAGAAGAACAGATCCAGTATGAATTTCAAAAAGCCAATGGCATTATACATTATACATATTTCATCCAAGAATCTACATGAGAACGTACCTGCTGTGATTGGCCGAGAAAAGGTTGTGACTCAAAGACAGGATGAAAGCAACTCAGTGAGTTTATTATAGAACACTCTCCTTTACATACAAAATCTCAAGGCAACAAGAAATTTCATGTTCAAAATTGACACCGTTGCCGGTGAGAAAAACAGACATGTTTATTCAGGCTCTTTTTAGTGCGAGGGAAGAGCGAAGATTGATTGATTTAAAGTTTTCAGGCATCCTGACATCTGAGGTCATTGACGCCGGTAACATTTAATTTATGTATACAAAAATAAAAGATAAAATAAAATAAAAAATAAAAGAGTATTCAATTAAAATCATAAAAGTTGAATGTAATAAAAGTTAAATATTTTTCAGAAGACCTGCTTCTGAAATAAATCTAAAAATGCCACTTGCATGGTAGGACACATCATTTCCAAGAATCTTGGCAAGGATGAACCTGCCACCTTCACCTCGAGCCTCAAACAAATATCTATTCCGCAAGTTGTTATAATTGGGGCATTCGGTCAACAAATGCCTTACTGTTAGAGGTACTACACAGTCGTCACAATATGGTTGGTGTTGGCCCTTCAGCAAAAACTCGTGTGTAAACCGAGTGTGACCAATACGGAGACGACAAAGAGACGTCTCCCATTTTCGGGGCATCATATTATACCTCCAAGGAGATATGTCATTTGTTATCTCTCGCATTTTATTGCCATCTTGACTATCCCATTGCTGTTGCCATTTATTGCAAACCAATTTCTTGATGTCATGTAAGAAATCATCACAGGGAATGGGATACCTTCTTGGCAGCAACTCTGATGCAGCCTCCTTAGCCAGTGAATCTGCCTTCTCATTCCCAGACACACCTACATGTGCTGGAACCCAACAAAATTGAACTGTTATACCTCTCCGTCCAATTATGAAAAGCCATTCTAAAATCTTTAAAACTAGAGGGTTATTAGAATTAAAAACTTCCATAGCTTGAAGGACACTCCTTGCATCACTAAAAATTGTAAAATTACCCTCCTTCTCCAACGCTATTTTCTCAATAGCGGTTAATATGCCATACAGTTCGGCAGTAAATATGGAAGCGGTCAGAGGAAGTGCACCTCTACAATTAAAACCATTACTATGTACTCCAAATCCAACGCCAGCATCAGATTTGGAGCCATCAGTATAGATAAAAGTTGATCCTCTATGTTCTCTAACATGTTCATTAAAAAGAGACCTGGCTTCTAGATCTGACATATTCTTCTTATCTCCAATAAAATATTTACAAAAAGATATCTCTGGTAACTTCCATGGAGGCGTTGGTGATACCTTGAATGGAAGTACCTTATTTCTAATTAAATCCAGACTATTTAATAATCGTTTCACCCGAAAGCCATAAGGTTGAGGAGATTTTGGGTGCAACTCAAAGTATGATGCGTGTCTTACAAGGCTTGCAGTCTGAAAGGCGAGAGAGTTAGGGAGTCTTTGCAATCTAAACCAATACCGAAGAATGGAAGACATTCGGTAAAGGTCTAGAGGTAACTCTCCAGCATCAACAAGGAGACTTGGGATAGGCGAGGTTTTAAAAGCTCCAGTAGACAATCTAATACCTGCATGATGTATCGAGTCTAATATTTTTAACCGGCTTGGGGTGGCTGAAGAATATACCTCACAACCATAACTAATTTTGGAAAAAATCAAGGCCTTGTATAATTTTAAAATAGTATTGCGGTCTGCCCCCCACGATGTATGGGACAATACTTTTAAGATATTCAGAGCTTCAACACTTTTAGCTTTTAATGCTTTTAAGTGAGAAACCCATGTCAGCCTACAATCAAATATCAAACCTAAAAATTTAGCTTCTCTTGCACATGGTATCCGTTGACCTTTAATGTATATATCCGGGTCTGGATGTACTCCCCGGATACGACAAAAATGGACAACGGTAGTTTTACTTGTCGAGAACTTAAATCCATTCATGTCAGCCCACTGGATAATTTTATCAATAGAGAGTTGGATTTTTCTCTCAACCATTGCCATTCTAGTGCCAGCAAATGATATTGAGAGATCATCCACAAATAGTGTTGAGAGAACATCCTGGGGAATGGCTGAGGATATCCCATTAATTGCTAGTGCAAAAAGGGTTACACTCAGCACACTACCCTGAGGAACTCCTTCTTCCTGGCACTTACTCTCTGATAGAGTTTCCCCCACTCTCACTTGAAAAACTCTACGTGAAAGAAATGCCTGAATAAATAGTGGCAGCTCTCCTCTCAATCCCAATTCATGAATGGTTTTAAGAATACCATATCTCCATGTGGTATCATATGCCTTTTCAAGGTCAAAAAATACTGTAACATGGTGCTGTTTGGAAGCAAAGGCTTCACAAATAGAAGACTCAAGTCGTATCAACACATCAGTCGTTGAGTGCATTTTTCGAAATCCACATTGAATCGGTGATAAAATACCTTTCTTTTCAAGGTACCATATCAGCCTTGCATTGACCATCTTCTCCATGATTTTACATAAACAAGATGTCAATGCAATAGGACGATAGTTTGCTGCTAAAAACTTGTCTTTACCGGGTTTTAAAAAGGCTAACATAATGGCTAGTTTCCAAACACTTGGGTAGCTATGATCATGCCATATTCTATTAATAATGCTTAAAATAAATAGCTTTGTATTAAAATGTACATGTTTAATCATTGCATATGGAATTCCATCGGGTCCAGGGGCTGTATCGTTGCAATGAGCAAGTGCAGAATCAAATTCTCTTTCAGTGAAAGGAGAATTATACGACTCTTCCCTTCTTGTTGCAAAATTTAAAATTTTCTTTTCTTCAGTGCTCCTATACTGGTGACCAGGGGCTCCTTCACACTTGCTGGATACATTTGAAAAATGATTAGCCAGGGCATTGCTAACTTCATTTGCTTCAGTTACATACTGGCCATTCACCTTCAACACTGGTGGTGGGTTGGGGGTGAATTTGCCAGCTATCTTTTTTACTTTCCTCCACACAGAAGATGGTGGTGTTCTACTGTTAATAGAGGAAACAAAAGACATCCATGACTGGCGCCTTGCTTCTTTCATGGCACGACGGAACTGTGCTCTACATTTCTTGTACATAGTTAAATTCTCATCAGTTCTGCGTCTACGCAATCGTGTTAGAGATCTTCTTGTGGCTCTGTGGAGTGCAGTTAGTTCTGAAGACCACCACGGGACTGGTCGTCGTTTGAATAACCCTGTTGTTTTGGGAATTGAATTAACTCCTGCTGTATGAAGAGTTCCATTCAGTAGGTCTATGGCATCATCAACACTTTCAAACTGTTCTGCTCTCCCTTCGATTTCACTTAGCTCGGAAAATTTAACCCAGTCTGCCTTGTCTAGATTCCAACGTGGTGATCTTTGCAAAGGCGGACCCTTGTTGGTGTTTATAATGATTGGTGCATGATCACTAGTATGCCAATCATCTAATGTCCTCCAATCAAAATCAAGAAGGCAGTTAGAGCTTGCAATTGAGAGGTCAATGCATGACAAAGTACCTGTCTGAACATGGAAGTGTGTGGGCTCTCCTGTATTAAGGAGTCCCACATCCTCATTCTCCACAATTGATGAGATAATATTGCCCCTTGTGTTGGCCAAAACATCACCCCATAAAGGATGTCTACCATTCATATCTCCCAGTAAGAGAAAAGGTTGAGGGAGTTGTTGAATGACCTCTGCTAAATCATCATATAAAATATTATCATTTGGAGGTAAGTACAGAGAGCATATTGTATATTTTCTCCCTATATCAATTTGTACAACAACTGCCTGCAGGGTTGTACGTATAGACATGGGTATTTGGGGAACATCTCGACGAATGTACATGAGACTTCCGCCATGGCTCCCTGCTTGTTGATTATATGGTGTTCTATAGCTAACATACTCTCGAGGACTAGGAGTGTTAGAATCAAGCATACTTTCCTGTAGACATACAATTATGGGGGAATGCTCATGAATTAGGAGCTTAAGTTCTTCATATTTCGCCCTCAAACCCTGACAGTTCCATTGCAAAATGGAGGAGAAAACTATGGATTATTTCTGGAAGACATCTTGGATGAGGTCTTCCCATTAGAAGTTTTTAATGTAACATTATTACCAGTAGATTTCTTCAGAGGTGGTCTTGTTATGTTGGGTTTAACGTTGGTGATTTTCTTTGTATTCTTTTTATCTATTTGTTGAGGTGGATGGTGGACCTCAACTTGAATTTCTGATTTATTCAGTCCATCTTCTGGTTCATTAGAAACATCAACAGACAAAACATCAAATTTATTTGATGTCATAACCTTAACGTTTCTAATGGAGGGTGGAGAGAGAGATGGAGGTCTCTCTCTTTTGCGATTAATAGATGGTGGGATTCGAGGTTTTTGCACCTTTCCCACAACAGGTGCATCAGGTAGGTTAGTCTTAAGTGGAACCTCCATCAGATCAGGCAAGGACATGGCCTGAGAGAGGTTTGTATTACTTTTTGTAATGGCGGCTGAAGGCTGTACAGCAATGGGCAATGACCTAGTGTTAATACACCGTGGTAAAGCCTCAGGAGGTGATATGGTTACCTCGTTATTTGACATTTTGTCAGATAGTATACTTTTTTTTGAGCTATTGGCAGTGCTAGGTTGGTTTGATTTTAATGCCTTAGCATATGTATTTGATTTATTTAATAGTCTTTTGGCATGGGTCACACTTATGTGTTTTAAGTTTGATTTGTTGAGGGCAGCTTAATCCAACTTATATAGCTCGCAGATCTTGTCTGTGGATTTGTGATTCGAGCTGCAATTTAAACACCTGGCTCCAAGTGCACACTCTCCATGGTAAGATTTGGAGCAAATACCACACATCTTCTCATTTTTGCAAACTTTGGACGGGTGCCCAAATTTAAAACAATTAAAGCATTGCAATGGCTTCTGCTTGAAGGGTCTTACTTTAATCCTTTCGTTCTCGATAATAATATGAAAAGGTACATCAGCATCCTGGAACGTAAGGATTATCATTGATGTACCTGGGACTTTATGAACTTTCCAAACATTTAATGGACACATGGCCAGTATCTCCTCCTCTGTAAAATCATATAGATCTCTGTTAAAAACTACGCCCCTTCCGTAGCTAAAATTTAGGTGGGGTTTGACATCTAACTTAATGTCATCATTATTTATTTTCATATTGGACAATATTACCGACTGTGTACTGGATTTGGCATGGATAAGGAAACTATTTTTTCCGAAACGAGATATATCGCCTGGTGCAATAGTTCCTACTTTTTTCTGAATCAATTTGCATATTTTAAAATAATTCCCTGTAACCCCCTTTGATTCAGCTATAAGCCACATCGGTGGTTTTGGATTTCTCTGGGAGGGCATGACTAAATCTGCGCCTTTTTCCAACCAATCGGCAGGCCTGTACACATCTAAATCTTTTGGTACCTTATCGCAGAGAGCAGCCGCGACATTCAAGTTATTAATTTTAATATTATTCAAATTACTTATTGCACTAAATGCTTCGTCATAACTACTATAAGATATCCATGAATCCCAAGTTTCAGCTTCAAGTTTCATCCTTATTTCTTTTATGCATCCATAGCATTCAAATGCTTTACATAGGTCATCATAATTTGTTTCTATTGAAATTTGTGTAACATGGAGGATTCGAAGTTTCCTCGTGTTACCCAAAATACTCGATTTAGAAATATCAGTAGAATGGTCCTTTCCAGTTCCGAGGTCATCAACAGAGCTATCCCTTATCACATTAGCAGAGGTCGTCAACAGTGCCGGGGGAGAGTCAGCGTATCCAGGGGATGGGGGTTCGTTCCTTAAAGAATCCATTATACTAAAGAGAGGGAAAAAGAGTTAGTTTGATGTACCTGCTCGAGAATGTTAGGCCATCACGCGTCGGAAAGGAAATTTGCACTCTCCACTATCGGCACAATGAGAGTATACTTCCCAGATGGTCCACTCCATACCCTACCCGAAGGATAGCATCAAAACAGATATAGAGGCACAGGTGTAAGCTGAACCCGCCTGTTAGGACTGAGACCAAGAAATTATGGAATCATCCTCCCCATATCTATAATGACGGGCTTCCGGCCAAAAGCCGAGAGTCCTACCCCAAGCATTGGATCCCCCTGGATTCCGAAGACCCAACACTTGAGAATAGTTCCGCCAAAAAGGTCCAAACCATCTTCGGGATGGCTGAAATCATCCAATACTCTCATATATAGCTTTGAATGCAAACACCTCCCAACCGCGATACCTCCTCCCACTCATCAAAGCAGGCAGCAATAAAGGATGTATGAACATCCCCGCCGGGGCTACAATGGATGTAAAAACATCCAAGCCATAGGAGAAAAGAATAGAAAAAAAAATAATAATAAATATATATGTACTGTACATAATATATACACACATATAATGAGGGAAATTTTTCTCATAGAGTTTGGAAAGCAAGACTAAAGAAAGTTTGTGAAATTAGGATAAGGTCGAAGTAATATTGAGAAAAAGAAAAAGGTAAAGGGTAAAAGAGAGAAATTTAGATTCGAACTGGGGGAGCAATTTCCCCAAGTTCGAGAGCCCTCTTGCCCGTCACCAAGTTTCAGCACGGGAATGAAATGCCGTGCTGAAGCTCAATGACTTCGTCAAGGCATTCTCTCATTAAGAGGGGAAGAGCGAAGATACAAGTATAATATATACACAAATGAACTATGTACGATCGTGTGACACACGGTTGGTACATGGCTTCCCCCTAAAAATGACATACTGTACATGTTAAATAGGGCGCCCTGATCTAGAGAGGCGAACTGTAGGCAGGTCATCTGGCAGGAGATGAGCAGGGTTTAGACGATCAATGGGGACCCAGTCTTCTTTGCCACGAATGTTTAGTAAGAAAGCTTTCAGACTGCGTCGGATCACAAGGAAAGGGCCCGTGTAAGGGGGCGTTAGCGGTGGCTTGCTAGTGTCGTTGCGAAGGAAGAAGTGCGTTGCAGAGTGCAATTCTGTCGGTATGTGATGCTTCGCTGGGGGCTTGTAAGTCTGGCGGCATGGAGTAAATTTTCCCA
The DNA here is from genome assembly GCF_036898095.1 of Palaemon carinicauda. Lineage (NCBI taxonomy): Eukaryota > Metazoa > Arthropoda > Malacostraca > Decapoda > Palaemonidae > Palaemon > Palaemon carinicauda. Next base: position 41,941,410 of record NC_090757.1, on the reverse strand, counting down.
CGACGTGACATATGCACTGGAGATCGTCGGAGGAGGTGTAGAAGGAAAAAATTCGGCAAGGACGACGAACGGGTCGCCATACACCATTTCAGCTGCCAAGACGTCGAGGGCATCTTTAGGAGTGGTCCTTAGTCCCAGGAGGACCCAGGGAAGCTGAGTAAACCAGTTGGAATCCTTGCAGCGAGACATCAAAGCTGCTTTGAGGGTGCGATGAAAACGTTCAACCATTCCATAGGGGTTGTAGGCCGTTATCTGATGTAGGGTGATGCCCAGGAGATTCGCTAATGATGTCCACAATTGAGAGGTGAAAGTGGTACCCCTGTCAGAAGTAATATGCTCAGGGATACCAAATCTTGCAATCCATCCTAGGAGAAAGGCAGATGTACATGAGGCGGACGTTGCAGTTTCTATGGGAATGGCTTCAGGCCAACGAGTGGAGCGGTCGATGACGGTAAACAGGTAACGATGTCCTTGTGATGTGGGTAGGGGGCCTATAAAGTCGACATGAATGTGTGCGAAACGACGCTGAGGTTGAGGAAAGGTGCCTACTCCTGAATCCGTGTGTCGATGTACTTTGGAAGTTTGGCAAAAAGTACAGGCATGGACCCAATCTTTAGCATCCTTAGAAATGCCGTGCCAAATGAACTTCGTCTTCAGCAGCTATGCGGTAGAACGGCACGAGGGATGTGAAAGGCCGTGAATGAAATCAAACACCTGTCGGCGCATGGGAGCAGGAATCCAAGGTCGCGGTCTACCAGTACTTACGTCACAGAGGAGGGTGGTGTTGGAGTCTTTGAGGGGGAAGTCTTCCCAACGGAGGGACGTGCAGGATGTCTTACATGCTTGATACTCTGGATCCTGTCGTTGGGCTTCAGCCAGGGCGTTGTAATCCAATCCCAGTTGAACGGCAGCCAACGTGTTTCTTGACGGGGCATCGGCAACGGGATTCATTTTCCCAGGGACGTATTAAAGGGTGCAATTGTATTCAGCCATGGCGGAGAGATGTCGCCGTTGACGGGCGGACCAGGCGTCAGACTGTCGAGTGAAGGCGTGCACCAGAGGTATGTGGTCTGTACGAATGATGTACCTTCTAAGAAATGGCGAAAGTGAAGGACAGCCAAGTGCACCGCCAGCAATTCGCGATCGAAGGTAGAATAACCCGATTCTGCCTTGGACAGTTTTCTGCTGAAGAAGGCCAATGGGCGGGGCGAGCCGTTGACCACCTGCTCGAGTACTGCACCAATAGCGACGTCGCTGGCATCGGTGGAGAGAAGGAGAGGGGCATGTGGGATAGGAAAAGTGAGAGCCACAGCAGTTGATAGGGCCTTCTTTGCATTGCAGAAGGGCGCTTCTTGAAGGGGACCCCACTTCAGGTCCTTTGGCTTGCCCTTGAGGGAGACGTAGAGGGGAGCAAGAGTGGCGGCAATGGCTGGCAGAAAACGGTGATAATAGTTGATCATGCCCAAGAATTCTTGCAGAGTTTTGACGGCCGAGGGCACGTGGAAGTCCTGAACGGCTGCTACCTTCTCAGGGAGGGGATGGACTCCTTCAGGAGTGATGCGGTGCCCTAAGAACGACACTTCGTTGGCGCCAAAGGTACACTTGTCGTACTGGACTACAAAGCCGTTTTGTTGCAGGCGGTCGAGCACAATGCGCAGGTGACGGAGGTGTTCCTCTTTTAAGGAGGAGAACACAAGTATGTCGTCCACATAACATACACAGAAAGGGAGGTCCCCTAAGATGCCATCCATGAGACGTTGAAACGTGGCCCCGGCAATACGAAGGCCAAAAAAGGAGTAATTGAAGGTGTATGTACCAAACGGAGTGGTGATGGCGGTCTTGGGGATGTCTTTTGGGTTCATAGGTACCTGATAATACCCCTTCAGGAGGTCGAGCGTAGAGAAAACCTTCGCTTTGTGCAGGTAGGAGGTCACGTCGGCGATGTTTGGGAGGGGGTAGTGATGCGGTGTCCTAAGAACGACACTTCGTTGGCGCCAAAGGTACACTTGTCGTACTGGACTACAAGGCCGTTTTGTTGCAGGCGGTTGAGCACGATGCGCAGGTGACGGAGGTGTTCGTCTTTTGAGGAGGAGAACAAGTATGTCGTCCACATAACATACACAGAAAGGGAGGTCCCCTAAGAAGCCATCCATGAGACATTGAAACGTGGCCCCGGCAATACGAAGGCCAAAACAGGAGTAATTGAAGGTGTATGTAACACACGGAGTGGTGATGGCGGTCTTGGGGATGTCTTTTGGGTTCATAGGCACCTGATAATACCCCTTAAGGAGGTCGAGCGTAGAGAAAACCTTCGCTTTGTGCAGGTAGGAGGTCACGTCGGCGAGGTTTGGGAGGGGGTAGTGATCCGGTTCTGTTTGCATGTTCAGGCGCCTGTAATCCCAGCACGGACGGAGGGAGCCGTCTTTCTTCAGAACGATGTGTAAGGGTGACGACCATGGGCTGGAGGCCTTTTGGCAAAGTCCCATTTCCTCTATTTCGGCGAACGTCTGTTTGACGGCTGCCAATCGCTCCAGTGCCAGACGTCTGAATTTTGTGAACTGGGGGTCCCGTCGTCTTGATGTGGTGATAAATACCGTGCTTGGCAGGGGCCGTGGGCGTTTGGTGAAGTTCTGGACAGAAAACTTCCGGGTACGACTTGTGGAGGTGAGCGTAGGCATCCGTGGGTGCGCTGATGTGGAGACCGAGGTTGGAGGGGGCGGGTTGAAGAGGTGTCGACAAGTACAAGTCAGCGTTGACCAATTGTCGGTGGGCGACATCGACCAGAAGGTGGAAATGAGAGAGGAAATCCGCACCGAGGATTGGCAATGTGACGTCAGCAACGAGAAACTTCCAATTAAACTTATCGTTTCCAAACGACAATGTGAAGTTCTCTTAACCGTAGGTGGGTATCGCAGATCTTTTGGCAGCTACCAAGCGGACGTCGGCAGACGTAGACAGACTACATCGTGTCCTGAAGAGTTTCCTTGGCAAAAGAGAATGACAAGCACCCGTGTCTACCAAAAATCACATGCCCATTCCTGCATCATGTAAAAAGAAAAGATTAGAAACACGGGTGGCCACCGCCGCAACTGATGGCCTACTAACACGTTTTTTGGACACTGACAATCCTTGGTACATTTCTTCGCGGCTGCCCCGAATCTGAAGTGGTAGTAGAAAAACTGCAGCGGATGGGAGATAGTAAGTGGCTGTAGAAGTCGTTGGTTGAGGTGTGAGCGAGTGGTGGGTGGTGGGTGGCTTTGTCACCGCTTCGGCACGTCACGGGGTAGGCGTGTATGTCCTACGGCATTCACATCAGCTTCGGTTGACGTTGAATAGGCGTCCTCTTTGTCAGGGGTGGAGGCGTTGATGGAGGCCTTGAAGTGGCTGTCCATAAAGGCGTCGGCTTTGGTCATCAAGTCCTATATGGGTAAACTATCGACATCGGGTATGGCAGCAAGTATAGGTCCAGGTAAACGGCGTATCCGAAGGGCACGAAGTAGGTTCACCTCATGAGGAGAGCCGTCTGCGGCAGGTTGCAGGCGAGCGATACTGGTCATTTCCCTGAGGGCGAGCGAAGCCCTTTGGTCCCCCAACGGTTGTTGCGAGAGCTGAAAAAGCTTTGCTATACGGGCGGCTGGCGATGGCGAGTACTGCTGCAAAAGATATGTTTTGAGGGCGTCATACACTATTGGGGTGTCTCCTTGCTCACAAAGCCAGTCGGATATTTCTGGGAAGGTGTCCTCAGGTATCGCCGCGAGAACATAATCTGCTTTGGTAGTTGAGCGAGTCACGCCCTTGATGCGAAACTGAAGAGAACCCAGTACTCTCTCCTGTTGGCGTCGTGATATCCTGTCGGATTTCAGTAGTCTCTTGACAGATCTTGCTATCTCTCCTCTCTTCCCTGAGATGGTGTGACTTTAAGTTCCAATGTATTCCTAGCCATTGAAACTCTTGAGCTGGAGATAATCGAGACTTCTTGACGTTGATCTTGAATCCCAGATGTTCCAGGAATTGGATCACTTTCTTGGATGCTTGCATCCACTCCGTCCCGGATGCTGCCCACACCAGCCAGTCGTCCAGGTAGGCTACTACCTGGACACCTTCTAGGCGTAGTTGTTGAACGACTGCATCTGCAATCTTTGTAAAAATCCTTGGGGCTATATTTAGTCCAAAGGGCATGGCTCTGAAGATGTATTTCTTCTTCTGTAGCCTGAATCCTAGGTAGGAGGAGAGGGGGCCGTTGATTGGAATATGCCAATAGGCATCTGCTAGGTCTATCGAGACTGTGTACACCCCTTTTGGCAGCAGGGTCCTTATGTGTTGAAGGGTTAACATCCTGAACTTGTTTTCTATGAACTTGTTGAGTGACGACAAGTCCAGAATGACACTGAGTTTGTCCGAGTCCTTCTTGGGAACACAAAACAGCCTTCCTTGGAATTTGATGGACTTTGCCCTCCTTATCACCCGTTTGCTTAAGAGTTCTCGGGTGTATTCTTCCAGGACGGGGGTGGAGTGTTGGAAGAATTGAGGAAATGATGGTGGAGCTGTCTTCCAGCTCCAACCTAGTCCATTCTTGATTAGGCTATGGGCCCAAGGATCGAAGGTCCAGCAATCCCGAAATCTTTGAAGTCTTCCTCCTACCGGAAGCATCTCATTGCTTCGACTGTCCGGAGGACTTGCCTCCTTGACCGCGTCCTCCCTTACCCCCTCTTCCTCTTGGAGGGTATCTAGAGGAGCCCCTTTTCGACACTCTACCTTTAGGACGAAAGGTAGTGATCTGCCTCTCATACGCAGTGTTAAATGCTGGTGACTGGTCGAGCGAGCCACCATCGGCAGTGCGCGCCAATCCACTCACGCGCCAACTTGGTCGTGCACGCCATCATCGGCTGTGCTCGCCAATCCGATCGCGCGCCATATCGGCCGTGTGCGCCAATTTGGTTGGGTGCGCCCCATAGGTCGTGAGCGCCAAATTGGACGCGCACGCCAATTTGGTCGAGCACGGTAATCCGGTCGTGCGCGCCACATCGGCCGTGCACGCCAAATTGGTCGTGCGCGCCACATCGGCCGTGTGCGCCAAATTGGTCGTGCGCGCCACATCGGCCGTGTGCGCCAAATTGGTCGTGCACGCCACATCGGCCGTGGACACCAATTTTGTCATGCATGCCAAACCAGTAGTGCGCGCCCAATCGTCCGTGCGCGCCAATTTGCGCGCGAGAGTACTCACTACTACGTTCACCTGAAGGTTCATGATAGCCTGTGTTGTGTGAGTGCGAACGGTCAACACAACGAGAGTCCCCAAACTCTGTCATATATGTATGGCTATGATCACGAGAACCCAAAGGTTCGGCGTGAACTGCGTTGTGAGACCCCGAAGGGTCAGCGCAAAACGAGAAACGGAAGTTTCTCTGTCATGAGACCAGAAGGATCGGCGTGATTAAGGGCACGAGAGACCATAGGCCTAACGTAGCCTGTGTTGCGAGACCCTGAAGGGTCAGCACAACGAGAAACCGAAGTTTCCGTCACTAAACACTGAAGTGTCAGTGACTAAAGTTACGAGAGCCCAAGGGTTCAGCGTAACCAATGTTACGAGACCGCGAAGAATCAGCGTAACGAGAAACCGAAGTTTCCCTGTCACAAAACACCGAAGTGTCAGTGACTAAAGTTACGAAAGCCCTAGGGTTCAATGTAACTAATGTTACGAGACCCCGAAGGGTCAGCGTAACGAGAAACCGAAGTTTCCCTGTCACAATACTCCGGAGTGTTAGAGTGACTAAAGTTACGAAAGCCCAAGGGTTCAGCGTAACTAATGTTACGAGACCCCAAAGGGTCAGCGTAACGAGAAACCGAAGATTCCCTGTCACAAAACACCGAAGTGTCAGACTGACTAAAGGTACGAGAGCCCAAGGGGTCAACGTAACTAATGTTACGAGACCCCGAAGGGTCAGCGTAACGAAGAACCGAGGTTCCTCTGTCACGAGACCCCGAAAGGTCAGCGTGATTGGTGGCACAAGTTCCCGAAAGCTCAACGTTACCATCGTTACGAGAGCCCGAAGGTTCAGCGTAACTGAAACCCGAAGGTTTCGAGCGGAGTCCCGAAGGACTCCTACTGTCATGAGAACCCGCAGGATCAACATGACGAGAGCCCGAAGGCTCAACGATCACGCCAGCCCAAAGGGTGATCGAACGAGACCCCGAAGGATCAAGGAGAACCAGCAGGTTCAAGATAACACCACCGCATAAGAGGTTTGTTTTCCCGAAAGAGAATGTCGCTTAAGATAAGGCTCTCGCTCCGCCCCTGAAGGAGAACCATAACCGTAACGGGGGACCGCCGAAGCCCAGAGGCGGTCTTCTCTCAAGGACGAGAGAATCGTTCCCCCGGAAGGGATAACCTGCTTCGGAGAAAGCTCTGCCATCGTCCCTGGTGGATCAGCAAGCTCCTACAAGTTATTTCTCGGAAACGAGAGGGAAGTTCTCCCGAAGGAGATTGCCTAAGACAAGCTTTCTCCCAGCTCTATAGGAATAAAGCGTAGGCGTAAAATCTCTCTCTCAAGAATGAGGGAGAAGTCCTCCCGAAGGAGGACATCGTCAAAGACAAGCTTTCTCCCAGCTCTATGGGGAAAAAAGCGTAGGCTTAATAATCTCTCTCTCGCGAACTTGAGTGAAGTCCTCCCGAAGAAGGACATCGCCTAAAACAAGCTTTCTCCCAGCTCTATGGGAAAAAAGCGTAGGCACAAGAAACTCTCTCTCGTGAACGAAAGAAAAGTCCTCCCGAAGGAGGACATCGCCTAAGGCAAGCTTTCTCCCAGCTCTATGGGAAAAAAGCGTCGGCGTAAAAATCTCTTTTGCGAACGAGAGAGAAGTCCTCCCGCAAGAGGACATAGCCTAAGTAAAGCTTTCTCCCAGCTCTATAGGAAAAAAGCATAGGCGTAATAAAAAAAACCACTCTCTCTCTCTCTCTCTCGCGAGAGAGAAGTTCCCCTCAAAGGAGGAACATCAAGTTGAAGGTTGACAGCGAATGCTACCTTGTAACGAGGGCAGCTCACGAGTTACCACATGGAGTGCAGGATAACGAACAGGGCGGCCGTAGCACTCGGCCTTGTGTTCTACGTCGCTGCTACCTGTGAAAAAAGGAAGTTGTAATCAATTACAATTCATGTTCCGATGCACACAATACACTATTCAGGGAATAAGTCACCTTCCTTGTAAGATAATTCCTCGAAAAGGGGCTGACCTGTTATACACTTTAAATCAGTAATGAAACAAACACATGGCAGTGTTAAGAACCTGCCAACCAACAGTCACAGGGAGGCGGAAATGACAACTCCCTTACGGCGGAGGCAGTCGGATACGTTGTCAACAGCAAAGTTACAAGTATCTAACTACGTATATTTCCATTTATACATATATACACACATATATATGTAAGATAAATGAAAACACACAAGAAAACAAAAAATAAAACAGAAAAACAATCAAGGAAAGTCTTTGCGGGAGAGAAGGGCTGCATGTCCGTCCTCTACCAAGCCATAAAGCAAAGTGGTTACTCAGCCGAGAGGCGTGAGTGAGCGGGGTAGACAGTCAAACCCCCCCCCCCCCACTAACTAGCAGATGGGGTAATTATCCCTCACTAAAATTATCATGGCTCGTCTTTCAGCTGCTCCGAAAGTATACCTTATAAATAGTGGAGGGTTTGTATCTACGTCGGAACAAACCCGAATTACAATTATTTAAATCACCTACGAATATTCACTAATAGTGAGAACCACTGATCCTCCGAAGGGATGTGTTCCCCACGGAGAAAAGGCTGAAAAGTTAAAATTGCAATTATAATTTCTCTAAAATAATTGAGACAAACAATCGGAAGCGCAACCTAACCCGCGAACGAGAAAGGTGCTCTTCCCATTAGTACACTGTTGTTGAAACGTGAACGACCTTGAGAAGAGAAAGACCGTAGTCAATCTCTGAGAGGCATACTCCCTTCGCTCAGTAATCCTTGTTTCCCGTAGGAAAAGGGAAAAGGCGAAGACAACAGTTGAATGAGGAGGGTCCAGGCGATGACAATTCCCCTGCGGCGGTCGAGTCAACGGTTATATGCCAACGGGAAGACCGATGGACCAGAGGTCGTTCCCCACGAAGTGGAGGTGTCCTGGCCTTGCGCAAGTGTCATGTTGTATATGTATCACACGCACAGCACATAACACTGAAAAGGAAACTTACCACATTTCTATACACATATATATACATAAACATTAAGAATATTTTTGTATATATACATGTATAAGAAAAAGTAAGTTAAAAGACAAAAATTAATGGCAATCCAGAATAGGCGAGGAGGGAGAGCGGAAACAACTGCTCTCCATCCGAGCCAAAAGTAAAGCGACTAAATCACAGGTGTGTGAGCGGGAGTGGTAGCAAACTACACTCCCTACCCTCAGCTAACTAGCGGTGTGGGTAGTTAACCCTCGCTAAATTTTAATGGCTCGTCATTTCAGCTCCGCCGAAAGTATAACCCCTAATAAATAGAGTGGTTTTTGGGCTCAGCCATGTCGTCCTGATGGAAAGTTCCTTTAGGCAGCTTTCTAAGGGATATTTGACTACAGTGATACTGTACTCCCAGAGAATTGACCACAGGTCTCCAGAATTCTAACTCCTGGCGCGAGTATCCTTAATATAACTTTTAAGGATATCGCATAATATCAAGGGACGTATTTCTTGATACGACACATAGCAATCTTCACCCCGAATAGAGTTTTCGCTTTGAGAGGGAAGAGTGGCGAAATTGAAGGGGAGCCGTTATTAAGGTTACCCGGTGGATCCCCTCCCAGTACCACCGCGGCATACTATTCCTTTTAAAGTAGCGAATTAAGCACTGTATTCCTCCAACTTGCTCTCGGTGTTGTTACTTTTCATAAGGATTATTACAATGCAATCTCCAGCATATTCATCCTCTGGAAAGTTGAGTACAGGGTATTTAATCTTTCCTCTGTATAATTTTTGGCTCCCTTCTCACAGTTAAATTAGCATAATTTAGATGTGTTTAGTGGAGCAGAGCCAGCACCGGAGGCGGCCATTTAGGACAGCTGTCGTACGCCATAAATGTCTTACAGTATTTAGTTAGTAGTACGTCGCTCCCGGTATTTAGCTATAATGAAATTCTAGTTATTTAGGCAAATTATACTAGTGAAGATGAGATTTACACATGTAATACTTCCTCTTCTGATAAAACGTTTCGATCGTATACGATAGGGACGCGGTGGTATTAGCGTAGCCGAGATCCCGACTCCAGTTCAGCTAGCCTAACGCGTTTTAGTATACAGTGAACCCTCGCTACTTCGCGGTTCGACCATCGCGGATTCACCACTTCGCGGATTTTTTCCATAACCCATATATATACAGTAACATATATATATATAACGGATTTTGAGCGAAGCGAAAAATCTATTTTTGGGTAAGATGGCCATGTCGTCCTGATGGAAGTTCCTTAAAGGCAGCTTCCTAGGGTATATTACAACTACGGCGATATTCCCAGAGAATTTACCTTCAGGTACCCAGAATTCTAACTCCTGGAGCGAGTATCCCTAAAAAAGACCTTAGGGATATCGTAAATATCAGTGGACGTATTCTTGACACGCCTCATAGCAATCTATACCCCGAACAGAGTTAACACTTCGTAGGGGTCAAATGGCAAGAAAACGAAAACGATAAGAAAGGGGGGAGCCGTTCGTAAGGCATCTCTCCTCCCCGTTTCGAAAGCGTGCCCTGCGCCGCTCGCGGCGCCATCTGTATTCCTTGTAGCGATACACGAGGTGCTACAGATACTGTATGTAGGGAGGGGTCCTACAACCCTTTTCACTTTTTTTTTTTTTTTTGAAAAGGAACAGGGCGGGTCCATCAGGACGACATGGCCATCTTACCCAAAAATAGATTTTTCGCTTCGCTCAAAATCCGTTTTTTGGGCTCAAGCCATGTCGTCCTGATGGAAGTATACCAGAGCATTACTGTATCTGTGGATTCTCAATACGTGCCGTACTCCTCAGGAATGTTTCCTAGTCAACTCGACTGAAAGACCTAAGATGTTACCGTTATACATCTTGTCACTAATCATAAGCCATGAAAGCGCTTCCTGCCCCCTACAGGGAGGAGTCCTACTAGACTCTAGAAACGAACGAAGAGTACATATACCTATGTATGAATCACTCGCCAGCCAGTACAATATAGTGGTCTCACTCTATATGAAGTAAAGCATAGTCTTACGGAACTACAGCATCCAAGGGAAAAAATCCCGACCAGTACCCTGGTCGAAGTAAAAATAGACAAAAAGGTTATATCTGCGTAGGATTAAACTTGCTGCCGCCACCGTCCTCAGAGAGGGGTGGAGCCCTTTATGCTAAGGAAAGTATAAACCAGTGCAACAAGGCTTGCATTAAGGAATAGGCTATTATAGATATCCCCGATTAATATACATAGGCTAAATGCTCAAAAAATAACATGAAATCAATATAGGTGAAGGAGACGCAAGGTTCCCGAGAACAAGTTTATTGAGTAACAATAAATAGACATGGTTACTATAAATATATACATATGATAGGTGGATGACCAACAATTTACACAAGTACCGTAGTGCATGGATGAATGGTTATCTGAAAGAAAACAATCAGGTCACTTGTCGCATACCAAGGTATCAAAGTTAACGTCCATGTTACTACTTGCTGACATTAGCGTTAGCAACGCTCGGCACACCTGTCTGTACTTGTGCTACCATCACCATAACGCTGGAACAGTCACTGTGGGCTCTCAGAGCCTTCACTACTAGTTATATCAACGCATATAACTATCCACTCACCCAAGAATTAAAGTCCCAAATAATTCCACTGTTCCTCGCAGAGTTAAACAGCAGGGTTAACGACGCAACCAACTGCTACCACAGACCTCTTTAGCTGCTCCACTTGCTTAGCATAGTGGCGAAAGAATACCCTGGAAGACTTCCAGCCAGTGTATGAACGAAGGTGTTCAAAATCCATAAAGTTAAAGAAGTTTAAGGATGAAGCAACTTTCCTCGGATCATGACCTGCGGGTGAACTGTCAGGATCCGCTCTGCGAATAAAATATGTAATTTTCGCCCTAAGCTGATTTAAAGATAAATTCGAGCCCGATGTTTCTCCTCTGAATAGTTGGCCCCCATGGAAGTCTGAAGTTCTACGAAGATAGACCTTTAGGCATTCTACGGGACATAGAGATGCATCTTCTTTCAGAGGGCAGATTCTCCAGGGACCCCACCTGTTGGTGGGCAACTCGTTCTTAGCGAGAAACGTAGGGTCCGGAAACAGGTTCAGTTCTCCCCCATCCAGGAACTGAACCCGGCCCTCCTCTCTCGAGAGGGCCACAATCTTACTAACTCTGGCCCCAGAAGCAAGGGCAAAAAGGAAGATCACTTTTTGAGTCAGGTCCTTCAATGCGCACTCCTCATTATCCAGTAATGAGGCAAAATGAAGGACTTTGTCTAACGACCACGAAATAGGCTTTGGAGGAGCTGATGGTCTAAGCCTAGCACAGGCCTTCGGGATCTTATTAAACATCTCGTTAGCGAGGTCTACCTGGAAGGCATATAGAATGGGTCTTGTCAGAGCTGACTTACATGTAGAAATCGTGTTAGCCGCCAGCCCCTGTCCGTGGAGGTGGATGAAGAAGGATAGGCAGAACTCCGTAGAGATCTCTTGCGGGTTCTTGTCTTTGACAAAGGCTACCCATTTCTTCCATGCTGATTCGTACTGCCTCCTAGTAGACTTACACTTGTATTCTTCCAGGAAGTCGATGCTATCTTTCGAGATTCCGAACCGTTTCTTCACCGCTAGGGAGAGAAAATCATGAGCTGCAGGGTCCGGGTTCTCTGTAATGAAGCGTAGACAGTCGACTTCTGGACTTGCTGGGACAGAACTGGGTCCGGGAGTGGTAGAAACTTCAGTCGTAGTTCCAGAGCTAGAGGGAACCATACACTGTTCGGCCACTTGTGGGCCACTATTGCTGCTACTCCCTTGAAGGATCTCAGTTTGTTGAGGACCCTCAACATCAGATTGTGAGGGGGAAACAGGTAGATCCTGGACCATCTGTTCCAATCGAGGGACATCGCATCTACTGCTTCCGCCAAGGGGTCCACGTATGGGGACACATATTTCGGCAGCTTCTTGTTGTCCTTCGTCGCGAAGAGGTCTATCTGCAGTTCTGGGACTTGTCTCAAGATGAAAGAGAATGATCCTGCGTCTAGGGACCATTCCGACTCTATCGGTGTAACCCTGGATAGAGCGTCCGCGGTCACATTCCGGACTCCTTGAAGGTGAACTGCTGACAGGTGCCACTTCTTCTTCTCCGCCAGTCGAAATATGGCTAACATTACCTGGTTGAGAGGTGGGGATCTCGATCCCCGCCGATTCAGACATTTCACTACCACCTCGCTGTCCAGTACCAACCTTACATGGATCGAGTGACGTGGGGATACTTTCTTCAGGGTAAGAAGCACTGCCATAGCTTCTAGAAAGTTTATGTGAAAAGTCCCAAATAGCTTGGACCAGGTCCCTTGCACTTTTTTCCGATGGGAGTGACCCCCCCACCCTACCTTTGAGGCGTCTGTGTGGATTGTCACTGACGGGGGGGGGATGGCTGAAGAGGTAGTGACCTCTTTAGACGACTGGCTTGAGACCACGGTCTGAGAAGAGAACGTAGCCGAAGTGGGACCGGTCTCTTCAAGTCCCTTCGCTCTTTCGATGCAAAGGTTCTCCATACTCCCGCTGCATCTTTTAGCTGTGCTCTTAGCACTGGGTCTGTTACTGATGCGAACTGAAGAGAGCCCAAAACCCTCTCTTGTTCGCGTCTTGATATCCTCTCGGAACCTAGAAGTCTCCTGACAGACCCCGCTATTTCCTTCCTTTTCGACATCGGAATGGAAAAACGGTGTGACACTAGATCCCAGTGAATTCCTAACCACTGGAACCTCTGAGCTGGAGAAAGACGAGACTTCTTTCTGTTGATCATGAAACCTAGATATTCCAGGAACTGAATCACTTGTAGGGAAGCTTGCAAGCATTCTGCTCTGGATGCTGCCCACACCAACCAATCGTCCAGGTAGGCTACTACCTGGAACCCTTTTAGGCGTAACTGTTTGAGCGCTGCGCTCGCAAGCTTCGTAAAGATCCTTGGGGCTATGTTTAGCCCGAAGGGCATCGCTCTGAAAGCATAAAGTTTTTGTTGTAGCTTGAATCCTAGGTAGGGGGAGAGACGGCGACTTATTGGAACGTGCCAATATGCGTCTGACAAATCGATGGAGACGGTATATGCCCTCTTGGGCAGTAAGGCCCTTATGTGTTGTAACGTTAACATCTTGAACTTGTGGTTCACTATGAACTTGTTGAGTGGTGACAAGTCCAGAATGACTCTGAGTTTCCCCGAGTCTTTCTTGGGAACACAAAACAGCCTCCCTTGAAACTTGATGGACTTTACCCTCCGGATCACCTTTTTCTCCAACAGATCTTGGATGTACTCCTCCAAAACGGGGGTGGAGTGTTGGAAAAATTGAGGGCACTGGGGCGGAGTACTGTACCAACTCCAACCCAGTCCATTTTTGAGCAGGCTGTGGGCCCAGGGATCGAAGGTCCAGCGATCCCGGAAATACTGAAGTCTCCCACCTACCGGCGACACTTCACTTTGACTGCCCTGCAGTCTTGCCTCCCTGGCCGCGACCACCTCTGAATCCTCGTCCCCTAGAGGGGCGTCTTGCCGAACCTCTGGCTGCACCTCTGGGCTTTGCACGAAACGTGGTCGATTGCCCTTCGAACACTGGATTGAATGCCGGGGATGCTGATGACACGGCTTGGGGTACCCATTGGAAGGTGGTCGGGGTCTGGGCTACCAGTTGTGGTACCGGAGGCAAAGCTGGCTGCTGCTGCTGCTGTCTTTGTGGTCTGAAAGGCTTGGCTGGACGGGAGGAAAATCTTGATTTCTTCGCCTTTCCTTTCGGCTGAGGGCCCTCATCCGGAGAAGACTTCCTCTTAAGGGACAGGCCCCACTTCAGGAGAAGATTACGGTTCTCAGTGGCTGCCTTGTCCACCACCTCTTTGACCACGTCGTTGGGAAAGAGATCTTTACCCCAGATGCTGGATGAAATGAGCCTCTTGGGTTCATGCCTCACTGTGGCCGAGGCGAAAACAAACTCTCTACAGGCCCTCCTTGCTTTAACAAAGCAATAGAGGTCCTTAGTCACCGTGGCCAGATGGATCTTGGCCATTACCATGAACATCTCCGGCATCTTGGGGTCGCTAGCCATCGTCTCCATGTTGGTCTGGAGAGACATCGAGGCTGCCAGGCGCTCCTTTGTTTCCAATTCCCTCCGTAGGAGGAATTCCGACAACTTGGGAAGGTTTTCGCCGAATTGCTGACCTGCAATGTCGGCGTCCAACTTCCCAACCGAGAAAGTGAGGTGCACCTTCTTCCAGTCCTTATTGTCCAGCGGCAAGGCCAACGACAGAGGTTTGCATTCCTCCAGAGATGGACACGGTTTGCCAGCTTCAACCGCCTTCAAGACGGCCGCGAACCCCTTCTGCATAAAGGGGAAGGCCCTAGCCGGGGAGGATACAAAGGAGGGGTGCTTCTTACTCAAAGCGGCAACTTTAGAGTTTGAGAACCCCCTCTCCTTCAATGCAGCTGTTAGGGTAGCTTGAGCCTTGGAGTGATCCAGGATAATCACCTCCTTCGGTTCCGTCTCCTCCTTCGAGGCCGGCTCCTTCTTCAGACGGACATAACAGTCCGGGTAGGCCCCTCTACTGAGCCAGAATTCCACCTCCTCAAGGGGAACTGAGCCCAGTTTCTCCGACATGACGATCTTCCCGATCGTCATCGGCATGTGCTCAGCATATCTCCACGGGTTGGCATCCGAGCACAGAGGAAGGTCCTTCACGTTGAGCTTCTTTGGAGGTCCACGTGATGCTGTGATCTTCTGCATCTGGAGCTCCAAAGTAGCGGCCTTCTGATTATTCTCCCTCTGCATCTGTTGGATCATACCAACGATGGAAGAGAGAGCCTGTCCCAGCTCTGCTGGAAGAGCGGACGAGGTAGAGGGGATAGGTTCAGGGACCTGAACCGGAAAGTCTGAAGATACGGGAACCTCTTCCTCCACGGCAATAGGATCTCGATCCTCCTCCTCACCCTCTGCGAGGAGATCCTGTTCCGCACGATCGGACAAGTCAGACATCTTGTCATCCAACTGGATGTCCTGCATGGCATCAGCAACATCCTCCTCCACTGGGATCTGGACGAGAGGGATCTCCGGCCGAGGCTGGGGAACAACAGCGTCAGTGGAAGCTTTGGGAAAAAGGTATGCCCTCATCTTCTCATTAGGAAGATAAGGTCCAGTGGTGTTCTTCTGAAAACACCTTACCCATAAGCGGAGCTTCTCCCTCGCTGCATCCCTTGACTCCGCCGACCTAGGGGATTCAAAAGCCTCTGATAGCAGGTTAGTACATACAGCACATACCTGCGGATCCCAGTAGCGATGGTCATCATTGGAGGCTGCGCAAGCCGCGTGCCTCCTACACGAGACATGTCCGCAAAAGTTCTTGCTGCGGACATTGCAGAAGACACTATCACACTTCGGATGCTCCTCCTGTAAAAGAAGAAAATTTCCATGAATATCAAGTGAATTTCAATTCACATGTAAAAATGAGTATTCACCAAGAATAAGGGAAAGACACCTACTTGTGAAACCCACACAAACACCTGTGGAAGCCCACCAGCCAAAGTCACGTAGTTAGTCTTTACTAGAATAACCAGAGAGCATATTTCCAAAGGAAATTAGGTGTAGCTCACACCTAAGGTAAAATTTTACCATTCTGGCCAGGGATGAAAAGAATTCTCTTTTATCCTTGTAAGGCGACACCAGGTGATTGCACAAGTAACACAAGTAAGTTAGAAAAGACAGTGTTGTAACCTACTATATCATGGACTCCCTTGGTTGAATACACCACTCAAGAAAGAACTGATACAGTACCTGAGGGTGGTGTGCCGGCCGGCTATTACCGGTCAGTACCCCCCCCCCCCTCGTTTTTCGAAAGGTAGATCTCAAGTACACAACATCAGATCACCCCTATTGGGGAGAACTCCAGATCCCATGCCTGAACCGGCCGGCA
This sequence comes from Palaemon carinicauda, assembly GCF_036898095.1. Classification (NCBI taxonomy): domain Eukaryota; kingdom Metazoa; phylum Arthropoda; class Malacostraca; order Decapoda; family Palaemonidae; genus Palaemon; species Palaemon carinicauda. The sequence goes on along the minus strand of NC_090757.1, from coordinate 41,925,238 downwards.
GTGGTTGCCGGTCCGCAGCCACCCGGTTTGCACTGCGTTGCCGGCCATCATTCTTAGTGGCCGGCTAACCGGGCAGTGTAGCAGGCCGGCCGGCAGCAGTAAGCAAACCCTGCCGGCTGGCCTCCACACCAGGTAGCGCTCGGCTGCCGGCCCCACTTATAGTGGCCGGCAGATGAGCAAGAGACCGGCCGGCAAAGGTATATAACCATCGCCGACCGACAGCAAGAGAACTGGAGAACACCCCCCCCACCGGCGGCCGGCCTGTAGGCCGGCAGACGGCAAGGACAACACATAAGAAGACAACAGAATGAGTGCCGGGCTAAGAGGCTATGAGCCTCTGTGCCCGGCACCCGAAAGAGTGCCGAAAGGAAGGGGAGACACTAAGTCAGGCTTCCTAACCGCTGCTTACTGAATCTACAGACGGCAGTGGTGGAGGGACCAAGAAAGGACCGGGCAGCACTCGAAGAAAGGGTCTCTGCCGGTCGGCACACTCTGCCGGCCGACAGGGGACCACGTCAGTTCCCCATCCTAACCTAGGCTAGGTACGGATGCGGACGACTGACACAAAGGAACGGAAAAATAGAAGGGAAGGACAGAGGGTCCTATCCAACCTTGCCTTGGTTAAGGGTCATTCCCAACTAAGAAAGCTCATCTCAGCCAGAGAAAAACCCGAGGGGGAGGCCGGCACTACTGGCTGCCTCCCTAAAACCAAGACAAGGAAGGAATTGCTATTCCAGAAAAGGGAATATATCCCGAATCCAGAACGGCAAGAGGACAAGTCTGAGGGGTCACCGAGCGAAGGGATCACTACTGGAACCCAACAAGGTGGACCAAGGGGGATAAACCCCTTATGCCCGTGTCAGTCAGCAAGGGAGACTCTGCCCCATGCTAGACCAACCCGGACTCAAACTAAAACACTGCTGTACTGTCCCCCTCTGAACCAATTCAGTTGGAACGGGAAGGTACAGTACTACTCTAGCATAGATATATTTGAAAATTAATTCAAACAAACCACTAGAGTTAAGCCTAAGGCTTAAACAGAGGGAAAGGGTTTGCCCCTTCCCCGAAGAGAAGGGAGCAAACGGGGAAACAGATAATATTATAATGACCTAAGACAACCTAGCCTAGGCACTAAGAGAATCGATTACCTAATTCACCGAAACTCACACCAATACTATCTTGGAAGGTACTCGAAAAGGGCTTATATGTATAACGTTGCCTAACGCTTAAAGCAATAAAAATCACACTTGGAAGACTAATTATCATGCAGGAAGTACATAGGCCAACAGCTAGCCTACGAAGACTAGTGTTGGCAGCCTAGGCAAAACTTTCGCCAGGCACACTACTATCGCATCATAACAGAATTCCTAAATAAGCTAAGAAGCTAATATTTAAGCGCAAAGGGGCTGGGAACGTCGCTCTTGCTAACAAATAAATCCTATTCTAGCGAGCGACAGCATCCATGATGCCTCCAGCAGGCAACAGCTCTTGTATCAAAGATAACTCTTTTAATTACTTTAATTTTAACCAAGAGCCTACATTTATACATAAAAGAAATAGTACTCAACTTATCCGAGGCAGAAGAAGTTGGAGAAAGCATTATCAAACGAGAAAATCCAAGATTTGGTAGTAATACAGGGAAAAAACACCGAGTCGTAGAGCTACGCAAAAAGGAATACAGATGGCGCCGCGAGCGGCGCAGGGCACGCTTTCGAAACGGGGAGGAGAGATGCCTTACGAACGGCTCCCCCCTTTCTTATCGTTTTCGTTTTCTTGCCATTTGACCCCTACGAAGTGTTAACTCTGTTCGGGGTATAGATTGCTATGAGGCGTGTCAAGAATACGTCCACTGATATTTACGATATCCCTAAGGTCTTTTTTAGGGATACTCGCTCCAGGAGTTAGAATTCTGGGTACCTGAAGGTAAATTCTCTGGGAATATCGCCGTAGTTGTAATATACCCTAGGAAGCTGCCTTTAAGGAACTTCCATCAGGACGACATGGCTTGAGCCCAAAAATATATATATATATATATATATATATATATATATATATATACACACATATATATATATATATATATATATATATATATATTTATATATATATACATATATATATATATATATATATATATATATATATATATATATATATATATATCTAAAGTAGGAAGATGTGATGTAGTTCTAAGGGAATAGTATGAGGAATATGTCTGGGCAATAAGCAAAGCTCTACCTCCAGTTTGCTTCTTCATTATGATCAGAGATAAATGTAAACAAAACATTGGTCGCCATTTTTTAACGTGCTTTTTAGCGTGTTTAGGAAACACATGATATAAAATTGCCTTTAATATTTGTGCCTGTTTTAGTTTAGGGTACTGTAGTACATGCATTAAGTGTTCTGTACATTAAAGGGTAGTTTGTTAACAGTACTACGTACAAGGGAAGGTTTTAAAAGTCTGAATATACATGTTGAATAAATAGGTAAATATGGTGTCACTACTTCACGGATTTTCACCTATCGCGGCCGCGTCTGGAACCTATCTACCGCGATAAACGAGGGTTCACTGTACTTTAGTAACGTTCTCCCCGTTTACTGTATTCTCTCATATCGTTTTATCAATTCAATCGGAGATATATCTCCTAGAATTACTATCATAATTCGATACAGTAAGGAATGGCGGCCCGTAGTAGTACGGAGAGGAGGTCCACCGGGTACCTAGGTAACGGCTCCCCTTTTCGTTTGCCACTCTTCCCCCTCAGAGAGTTAAATCTATTCGAGGTGAAGATTGCTATGTGTCGTATCTAAAAATACGTCCCCTGATATTATGCGATATCCTTAAAGTTATGTTAAGGATACTCGCGCCAGGAGTTAGAATTCTGGAGACCTTCAGTTAATTCTCTGGGAGTATCACTGTAGCAAATATCCCTTAGAAAGCTACCTAAAGGAACCTTCCATCAGGACGACATGGCTATCTCACCCAAAAATAGATTTTTCACTTTGCTCAAAATCCATTTTATAATCATATGTACAGTGTACAGAACCATTGCACACATGTACACTGTGTGCTGAACACAGCAAGGTTACAGTACAGTATTGTGCTAAGGTAAAGTTTACAGTGTCTTCATCATCCCCTTACTGTTTTGTATAGCAAAAGTTGTTCCTATCTAGTTATACTGTACTGTAACCTAATACGCGTTGATACTGTAATGTATATTACCGTAATATATGTACAGTAATATTGCCACAGTACAGCTTAACTGTACTTACTGTAAATCTTCGGTGTTTTCGTTCAGACGACTGTAGCTTACGCCGCTACTCTAAAAGCATAATGCAACTTATGTGTTGTCTCTTGTGCGGTAGGTTATCTATGCTTTCTTAAACAGAAATACAGCTTTGTTCTGTAACTGGAATACAAAATGGATTTTGAGCAAAGTGAAAAATCTATTTTTAAATATAAAACTTACCCGCTGGTTATATAATGGCTAAAGTCCCTGGACGCCTCGGCAGGAAATTCAAAATATCGTGCGGCTTAGCACAGATATGCCAGGTGTACCCTAGTGCCCTCGCAGTACTACAGGTAGAACTATACCCAACCAATTCAGATTTTCCCTGCCGGCCATAGCTGGCTGTACTATTGGAAATTCTCTCGTTTTCTTACTCTGTTTGGACGTTATTTGGTGATGTATTAACATTTTTGAGTTTGAGCTTGCACTTATTTGTTTTATTTGATTTTTGATCATGTATTTATAACTTAAAAGATGAGATTGGAAGGTTTTTCAACCTATTTTAAATCTCACGAAAGCATAAGGTCATAACGTAAACATTTCGTCCATTGATGACGTCACACGATATTACAATATATTGTAGCGATTTTTTGAATACTGTACTTGCATTTAAGCTGGAATAGCCGCATATAGAGTAGTTTTGGGTGGGGTCTTCAAGAAGGAAGGGTGGGTCCATCAGGACAACATGGCTATCTCACCCAAAAATAGATTTTTCACTTTGCTCAAAATATGACAAATTCGGAGATAATTTGTATTTTTCCTAACCATACAAACCTTAGCTATTTACATTGGGTTTACCTTTCGGCGTAGCTGAAATGGCGAGCCATTAGAATTTAGCTAGCTACCCCTCCCCCCTCACACACCGGTGAACTGCTTCACTTCACTTAGAGGTAGGACTTGCCTTGGGGGACAGGGCTGGCGGGCAAATATGTGTAAATAGCTAAGGTTTGTATGGTTAGGAAAAATACAAATTATCTCCGAATTTGTCATTTGTTCCGTAACCGAAATACAAACCACGCTATTTACATTGGGTGACTTACCCCTTAGGAAGGGTGGAAAGTCCCCAGCCATACTGGCTTTGGCTTTACCCGGGGACTCAGAATCCGAGTGAGTCGCACTCGAGAAAAGGAGTCCCTGCACCTCACAAGTTCCTTGCTCCGCAAGGAAACGTGTGGCCTACATAACCTTGTGTGTGAAGGAAGAAAGTGTGACCCATCCTAGGTAGTTGACCTGGAGTTCCAGAAGGAACTCTGGGTTAGGACGTTCCCAATACCACCTCGTCAGGGTATGGGGGACGCGACAGTATTGACTCAATACTCGGAACACAAGGAAGCATGGTTTACCTGCAGAGGTTTGAGGTCAGCTATGCAGAGACCAGGATGCTGCTTCCCCAGTAGAGGGGACGATGAAGAAAGAAGTAAGGGCCAGACATACTTCTTCCGTTCATGCAGACTAAAACCTGATAACAATGCCCTCAACCTTCTGCTACCTGTCCAAAAAGGAGCCTGAGGTTAGACCAGCTGTTGTGTAGCCACCACAGAGCGATAGAAACGTATCGATACTCCTGTGGGTCACGTCCTGCAGGAAGCGGGCTGCGAAGGTCATTAGACGCTTCCAGACTCCAGCTTGCAGCACCTGCGTCACAGAGTAGTTCTACTCGAAGGCGAGGGACGTTGCGATGTATCCGACATCGTGCTGTAGGGCGACGTGACGGGGGAGGGTCTGGATTCAGGTCAAGATGAATGTCCTTGAGTACGAGCTGAAGCGGTATACTGGTGACTCTCCCGTATCCTTCCTGTGCTCCCAACCCGGCTGCACGTGAGGACAAACTGCAGCTGATCTCAAAGATAACCCCTCGATTCCTTTACTGGCAAGAAGGAGAAGGTTTGAGTCATCTGATACAGAATGGAGACTCGAAATCTTGAAGGAGTTGGACTGAAGGCCCGGGACCCCAAGATTCTGAGTCTAGCAAACAACTCAGGAGCGAACCTGAATGTTGCCTTCCCCTATTCTCTTGAAAAGGCGGAGTCGTACGAGATCAAGAAGATTGCTTACACACTGGCCGAGGCCAGAGTGAGCACCGTCCCCCAAGACGGAATACGATCAGAGGCCTGACGTAATGGTTCTTGAGAAGATCTCTTAAGGGACTAAAGAGTCCGAACCATGCTCCATGGAGGAGGTCTCACTCCGACAGGGGGCAGGGACGTTCGCAGCTTCGCATGAGCGAAGAAAGGTCCAGCGGGAAGGAAAAAGTCTATTCCTTTCAGCCTGAAGGCCAGGGAAAGGCTGAGCGAAAGGCTTCGCTGCTGAGAGTGGAAAAGAGTTTCCTCCCGCCGAAAAGCAATAACTCCGTAACTGCCGGAGAAGAGGCTTCGAGGGAAGAGGTATCTCTCCCACGACACCAACCACAGAAGACTCTCCACTTCGCCTGGTAGACCCCTGCGGATGACTATTGCAGGTGACGTGACCTCCGCTCCGTGACTGTAGCGGGTTGTCTCTTCTTGAGGAGGCGGCGTAGTGTCTCCAGGCGTGAAGCCGAAGCGAAGCAATGGCTCGTGAAAGATGTTGTAGTGTGGTTGTTTGAGTAGCCTGTGCCGTGGAAGAAGCTCTCCCGGGAGTTCCGTCAGGGGAAGCAGAGGGTCCGGAAACCGTTCTGTGTATAGTCACAGTGGAGCTCTCAGGGCCATCGAAAGGTTGACAGACAACCTGGTCGTGTTGAGACCCATTCTCAACAGACAACAATGGTGGGAAGACGCAGGCGTCGATGTTGTCCCACCATCACCGGAAAGCATCTTGCCAAAGAGTCTTGGGGTCTGAGACCGGGGGGAAGAACAGCGGAAGCTTGAAGTTCCAGGCTGTCGCGATCAGGTCCCCCAGGCCAGGACTTGCTGGTTACTACAGGCCAAAGACCCCCAGGTATTCTCCATCTGCGAGGCTCTGCTCAGGTAGTCGGAGAGAACATTCCTCTGCCCGGAATGAGCGAGCCGATAGTGGTATTGAGAGGACCTCGGATCATCTCAGTATCTCTACTGCAAGATGCGAAGGTATGAAAATGCGTCCCTTGCTGGTTGGAATACGCCAGTACCATGAAGTCGTTGCGCACGGAGCGACTCGGCAAGAACTGTAGGATCTGTAGAGGGGCCAGACTACGGCCCCTAAGCCTGCCTGAATGATGGGGAGGTATCCTTCCGGTCCTGACCATAGGCCTGAACCGGAACATGCCCCCCCCCCTCCCCTTTTCTTTGACGAGTCCGAGAACAGCATCAAAATGTGGGGAAAGGACAGGAATATCCACTCCCATGCAAGAGGTTCCATAGGTCAACACCCATTGCAGGTCTACACGTTCCGCTGGTCCCATAGGGGCCAGAAAGTCCGGTTAATCGTTGCTTTGATACCACCGGAACTTGGGCCGCCTCACAGGGAACTTATCCTGAGGCGACCATTCGGGACTTTAGACAGGACAATGAGGAAAAGAGACCCAGGAAACATTCCAAGGTAGGGCTGAAAGCTCTGCTTGATTTGAGAACAGGTACTGCGACTCTCCTCAGCCTTGCCACAGTCAACTGAAGGGAAGGCTCGGAGAAGGAGGCAACAGCATCTGGTGTTCCCAGGCGGTCACCCATTCAAGTACTGACCAGACCCAACGTTGCTTAACTTCGCTGATCGGACGAGAAGCGGTGTTTTCAACGTGGTATGGCCGTTGACTCAATATCATGGCTAGATACTCCAGATGTTGAGGCAGAAGTAGAGAAGGCTCCTAGCAAATTACCATGATCCCTCACTCTTGGTAATGACCCGGAAGCTTGTCCCGGTGTTGAAGAAGGTCGAACCCGAGCCTACCGGGGTTGACCAGACCTCCAAAAAGCGAAGGAGGCGGAAGCCTGCTCCTGAGCGGCCATGAGGAAAGCAGGGAGAGTTCTCTGGGGAAAAACCTGCGATGTCGCGGCGGGATCGCCACACTGCATCTTGAGCAGGAACACCTGTAGTCTAGGCTGAATTCCAAGAGCTTCCTGGAAGATGGATGGAATGGAAACTGTAAGTACCCGTCCTTCCGATCCAGAGCCTAAGGAGTCCTGCAGCCTCGTTACCAGTCTGATCGACTCTGCTGTTCCACGCTGGACGAAGTTTGTTCGACAAACTTGATCAGATCTGAGAGGTCGATGACGGAACTCCCGTCTCGGATGCTTTCCTACGGGAAAGGATCGACTGAAGAAGCCGGGGGGTGAAGCCGTCGACGACCCTATGGAGGACTTTCTCCTAAGGCATGGATCCTTCTGCCCAAACGGGCAAAACTCTAGCCGCCCCAAGGCATAGAGGTTCAGTGACACTGGATTCGCTGACAGAGATGGAGAGATGGTAAGAACGAGGCGCGATATCCTTGACTGATCACGGAGATCGTGCAGGAATCGGCATCGGGAAGCTGTTATTCGAATGAGTAACCTTAGGCATCCTCCCAGCGTGAGACCTGCCAGGGGGGGTTGCCAATCCTAGAGTTTGTGAACTCTGCCGCTCCCTCTAGGATTATGCCTCCCCGGGAGAGCCTCCCATGCTACCTGTCCCTGACAGGAGGGAACTGCTATTGTACACCTTGTCTTAGCTGCTGTAGCCGGTCCGATAACTTAGGCCGACGAGGCTGAAAGAAGAGGCGTTGGAGGCCTGCAGGGTCTGGAAGAAAGCGCCTTGGAGGAGTGAAAACGGAAGTCGACTTCCTCCGCACAACAGCTGTCCATGTCTCTGTCCTTGGGCTCAAACAAGCTCTCCCCAAGGATGGAAGAGTGTCTGAGCTTGTCGACATCCACGGATGAGACACCCGAGGGGATGCCCTCGGTCACTGCGTCAAGATACTCCAACATCGATTTTGCCCGCAAGATCGAAACTTGGCGACGGAACGCAAAGGTGCTTGAGCCTGAGAGGAGGAACGTACCTATGATCTTCCTGGACCTTCCTTGTACAAAACCTCGGGTCGCAACCGAGAAGGGAATGAATGAATGATTTAAAGTTTTCAGGCATCCTGACATCTAAGGTCATTGACGCCGGTAACATTTAATTTATGTATACAAAAATAAAAAATGAGATAAAATAAAAAAATTAAAGAGTATTCAATTAAAATCATAAAAATTGAATGTCATAAAAGTTAAATATTTTTCAGAAGACCTGCTTCTGAAATAAATCTAAAAATGCCACTTGCATGGTAGGACACATCATTTCCAAGAATCTTGGCAAGGATGAACCTGCCACCCTCACCTCGAGCCTCAAACAAATATCTATTCCGCAAGTTGTTATAATTGGGGCATTCGGTCAACAAATGCCTCACTGTTTGAGGTACCAAACAGTCGTCACAATACGGTTGGTGTTGGCCCTTCAGCAGAAACTCATGTGTCAACCGAATGTGACCAATACGGAGACGACAAAGAGACGTCTCCCATTTTCGGGGCATCATATTATACCTCCAAGGAGATATAACATTTGTTACCTCTCGCATTTTATTCCCATCTAGGCTATCCCATTGCTGTTGCCATTTATTGCAAACCAATTTCTTGATGTCAGGTAAGAAATCATTACAGGCAATGGGATACCTTCTTGGCAGCAACTCGGATGCAGCATTCTTAGCCAGTAAATCTGCCTTCTCATTCCCACACACACCTACATGTGCTGGAACCCAACAAAAGTGAACTGTTATACCTCTCCGTCCAATAATAAAAAGCCATTCTAAAATCTTTAAAACTAGAGGGTTATTAGAATTAAAAACTTCTATAGCTTGAAGGACACTCCTTGCATCACTAAAAATTGTAAAATTACCCTCCTTCTCCAATGCTATTTTCTCAATAGCGGTTAATATGCCATACAGTTCCGCAGTAAATATGGAAGCGGTCAGAGGAAGTGCACCTCTACAATTAAAACTATTACTATGTACCCCAAATCCAACGCCAGCATCAGATTTGGAGCCATCAGTATAGATAAAAGTTGATCCTCTATGTTCTCTAACATGTTCATTAAAAAGAGACCTGGCTTCTAGGTCTGACATATTCTTCTTATCTCCTATAAAATATTTACAAAAAGATATCTCTGGTAACTTCCATGGAGACGTTGATGATACCTTGAATGGAAGTACCTTACATCTAATTATATCCAGACTGTTTAATAATTGTTTCACCCGAAAGCCATAGGGTTGAGGAGATTTTGGGTGCATTTCAAAGTATGTTGGGTGCCTTACAAGGCTTGCAGTCTGGAAGGCTAAAGAATTAGGGAGTCTTTGCAATCTAAACCAATACCGAAGAATAGAAGACATCCGGTAAAGGTCTAGTGGTAACTCTCCAGCATCAACAAGGAGACTTGGGATAGGTGATGTTCTGAATGCTCCCGTGGACAATCTAATACCTGCATGATGTATTGAATCTAATATTTTCAACCGGCTTGGGGTGGCTGAAGAGTATACCTCACAACCATAACTAATTTTGGAAAAAATCAAGGCCTTGTATAATTTTAAAATAGTATTGCGGTCTGCCCCCCATGATGTATGGGACAATACTTTTAAAATATTCAGAGCTTCAACACATTTAGCTTTTAGCGCTTTTAGGTGAGAAACCCATGTAAGTCTACAGTCAAATATCAAACCTAAAAATTTGGTTTCCGATACACATGGGATCCGTTGACCTTTAATGTATATATCCGGGTCTGGATGTGCTCCCCGGATACGACAGAAATGTACGATAGTAGTTTTACTTGTCGATAACTTAAATCCATTCATATCCGCCCACTGGATAATTTTGTCAATCGAGAGCTGTAGTTTTCTCTCAACCATTGCTATTCTAGTGCCAGCAAATGATATGGAGAGATCATCCACAAATAATGTTGAGAGAACATCCTGGGGAATGGCTGAGGATATCCCATTAATTGCTAGTGCAAAAAGGGTTACACTCAGCACACTACCCTGAGGAACTCCTTCTTCCTGGCACTTACTCTCTGATAAAGTATCCCCAACTCTCACTTGAAAAACTCTATGTGAAAGAAATGCCTGAATAAATAGTGGCAGCTCTCCTCTCAATCCGATTTCATGAATGGTTTTAAGTATACCATATCTCCATGTGGTATCATATGCCTTTTCAAGGTCAAAAAATACTGTAACATGGTGCTGTTTGGAAGCAAAGGCTTCACAAATAGAAGACTCAAGTCGTATCAACACATCAGTCGTTGAGTGCATTTTTCTGAATCCACATTGAATCGGTGATAAAATACCTTTCTTTTCAAGGTACCATATCAGCCTTGCATTGACCATCTTCTCCATGATTTTACATAAACAAGATGTCAATGCAATAGGACGATAGTTTGCTGCTAAAAACTTGTCTTTACCTGGTTTTAAAAAGGCTAAAATAATGGCTAGTTCCCAAACACTTGGGTAACTATGATCATGCCATATTCTATTAATAATGCTTAAAATAAATAGCTTTGTATTAAAATGTACATGTTTAATCATTGCATATGGAATTCCATCGGGTCCAGGGGCTGTATCGTTGCAATGAGCTAGTGCGGAATCAAATTCTCTTTCAGTGAAAGGAGAATTATAAGACTCTTCCCTTCTTGTTCCAAAATCTAAAATTTTCTTTTCTTCAACGCTCCTATACTGGTGACCAGGGGCTCCTACACACTTGCTGGATACATTTGAAAAATGACTAGCCAGGGCATTGCTAACTTCATTTGCTTCAGTTACATACTGACCATTCACCTTCAACACTGGTGGTGGGTTGGGGGTGAATTTGCCAGCTATCTTTTTTACTTTCCTCCACACAGCAGATGGTGGTGTTCTACTGTTAATGGAGGAAACAAAAGACATCCATGACTGGCGCCTTGCTTCTTTCATGGCACGACGGAACTGTGCTCTACATTTCTTGTACATAATTAAATTCTCATCAGTTCGGAGTCTACGCAATCGTGTTAGAGATCTTCTTGTGGCTCTGTGGAGGGCAGTTAGTTCTGAAGACCACCACGGGACTGGTCGTCGTTTGAATAACCCTGTTGTTTTGGGAATTGAATTGACTCCTGCTGTATGGAGAGTTCCATTCAGTAAGTCTATGGCATCATCGATATTTTCAACCTGTTCAGCATCCCCCTCAATTTCGCTTAGCTCACGAAACTTTTCCCAGTCCGCCTTGTCAAGATTCCATCGTGGCGATCTCTGTAAAGGTGGACCATTGTTGGTGTTTATAATGATTGGTGCATGATCACTAGTATGCCAATCATCTAATGTCCTCCAATCAAAATCAAGAAGACAGTTAGAACTTGCAATTGAAAGGTCAATGCATGACAAGGTACCTGTCTGAACATGGAAGTGTGTGGGCTCTCCTGTATTAAGGAGTCCCACATCCTCATTCTCCACAATTGATGAGATAATATTGCCCCTTGTGTTTGCTAGGATATCACCCCATAAGGGATGTCTACCATTCATATCTCCCAGTAAGAGAAATGGTTGAGGGAGTTGTTGAATGACCTCTGCTAAGTCATCATATAAAATAATATCATTTGGAGGTAAGTACAGAGAGCAAATTGTATATTTTCTCCCTATATCAATTTGTACAACAACTGCCTGCAGGGTTGTATGTATAGACATAGGTATTTGGGGAACATCTCGACGAATGTATACAAGACTTCCGCCATGGCTCCCTGCTTGTTGATTATATGGTGTTCTATAGCTAACATACTCTCGAGGACTAGGAGTGTTAGAATCAAGCATACTTTCCTGTAGACATACAATTATGGGGGAATGTTCATGAATTAGGAGCTTAAGTTCTTCGTATTTGGCCCTCAAACCCTGACAGTTCCATTGCAAAATGGAGGAGAAAACTATGGATTATTTCTGGAAGACATCTTGGATGAGGTCTTCCCATTAGCAGTTTTTAATCTAACATTATTACCTGTAGGTTTCTTCAGAGGTGGTCTTGTTATAATGGGTTTTATGTTTGTGTTTTTCTTTGTATCCTTTTGATCTATTTGTTGAGGTGGATGGTGGACCTCAACTTGAATTTCTGATTTATTCAGTTTATCTTCTGGTCCATTAGAAACATCAACAGACAAAACATCAAATTTATTTGATGTCATAACCTTGACGTTTCTAATGGAGGGTGGAGAGAGAGATGGAGGTCTCTCTCTTTTCCTATTTATCAGTGGTGAGGATTTACCAGGTTTTTGCACCTTCCCTACCACAGGTGCACCTGGTAACTTTGTTTCGGGTGGAACTTCCATCAAATCAGGCAAGGACATGGCCTGAGAGAGGTTAGTACTATTGTTGGTAATGGGGGATGAAGTTTGTATAAAAGTGGGCAGTGTTGCAGTTTTAATACACAGTGGTAAAGCCTTGGAAGGCAATATGCTTACCTTGTCACGTAAAACTCTACTATCATTAGATGATGTATTTCCTTTTTGGGAATTACTGGCAGCACTATGTGGGTTCGATGTCTCCTGTGGTATATTTTCTCTTGATTTCAGTGCATTTGCATAGCTGTTTGGTTTTTTCAGTAGTCTTTTGGCATGTCCTACACTTATGTGTTCTACACTGGATTTGTTGAGGGCTGCTTCTTCAAACTTATAAATCTCGCAGCTCCTGTCAGTGGATTTATGGTTTGAATTGCAATTCAAACAGCTGGGCTCAAGTGTACACTCTCCATGATAGGGACTGGCACAGATGCTACACATTTTTTCATTTTTACAAACTTTAGAAGGATGTCCAAATTTGAAACATTTGAAGCATTGTAAGGGCTTTTGTTTAAAAGGTCGAACTTTTATTCTTTCATTTTCAATATCGATGTGGAAAGCCACATCAGCATCCTGGAAAGTAAGGATAATCATTGACGTCCCAGGAATCTTATGCACTTTCCACACTGTTAATGGGCACATGGCTAGTATTTCCTCTTCTGTAAATTCGTAAAGATCTTTATTGAAGACTACTCCCCTTCCGTAACTAAAGTTTAGGTGGGGTTTGACATCTAACATATCCTCATCACTGTTTGTCGTAAGGTTAGACAGTATTACTGATTGCGTGAATGATTTAGCATGGATTAGGAAGCTATTTTTCCCAAAGCGAGATATATCACCTGGTGCAATGGTTCCTACCTTTTTCTGAATTAGTTTGCTAATTTTAAAATAATTCCCATTACTCCCTTTAGGCTCGGCAACAAGCCACATTGGTGGTTTTGGCTTTCTTTGGGGGAGCATAGTTAAATCGATATCTTTCTCAAACCAGTCAGCAGGTCTATATACATCCAAACTGTTTGGTATCTTATCACATAGGGCACCCATGACATTTAGGTTATTAATTTTGATATCATTGATGTTACATATTGCATTGAATGCTTCTTCATGATTATTATAAGTTATCCATGAATGCCATTTTTCATTTTCAAGTTTCATTCTAATTTCTTTTATCACTCCATAGCATCTAAATGCTTTATACATCATATCATAATCAGTATTTATTGGAATTTGGGTAACATGAAGGATTCTTAGTTTCCCTTTGTTACCCGACTTAATTGGTTTTGAAACATTAGTAGAGGGGTCCTTTTTTGTTCCTAAGTCGTCAACAGAATTTTCCTTAATTGAATTAGCAGAGGTCATCAACAGTGCCGGGGGAGAGTCAGCGTATCCAGGGGATGGGGGTTCATTGCTTAAAGAATCCATTAGACGAGAGAGAGAGAGAAAAGGGTTACTTAGATGTACCTGCTCGAGAATATTAGGCCATCACACGCCAGAAAGGAAATTTGCACTTTCCACTATCGGCACAATGAGAGTATACTTCCCAGATGGTCCACTCCATACCCTACCCGAAGGATAGCATCAAAACAGATATAGAGGCACAGGTGTAAGCTGAACCCGCCTGTTAGGACTGAGACCAAGAAATTATGGAATCATCCTCCCCATATCTGTAATGACGGGCTTCCGGCCAAAAGCCGAGAGTCCTACCCCAAGCATTGGATCCCCCTGGATTCCGAAGACCCAACACTTGAGAATAGTTCCGCCAAAAAGGTCCAAACCATCTTCGGGATGGCTGAAATCATCCAATACTCTCACATATAGCTTTGAATGCAAACACCTCCCAACCGTGACACCTCCTCCCACTCATCAAAGCAGGCAGCAATATAGGATGTATGAACATCCACGCCGGGGCTACAATGGATGAGAAACATCCAAGCCATAGGAAAGAAAAAAAAAAATAATAATAAATATATATGTACATAATATATACACATATATAATGAGGGAAATTTTTCTCATTGAGTTTGGAAAGCAAGACGAAAGAAAGTTTATGAAATTAGGATAAGGTCGAAGTAATATTGAGAAAAAGAAAAAGGTGAAAGAGAGAAATTTAGATTCAAACTGGGGGAGTAATTTCCCCAAGTTCGAGAGCCCTCTTGCCCGTCACCAAGTTTCAGCACGGGAGTGAAATTCCGTGCTGAAGCTCAATGACTTCATCAAGGCATTCTCTCATTAAGAGGGACCGAGAAGGGAAAGGACCTGGTAAGCCCCTTCCACGGGACGGAGAAGAGGAAGGGCTAAACCAGTCACCCCTTGCCAGAAGGAGAAATCTCGAAAGGAAAAAATTCCTTGGCACGACCCTTCCAGGTAATGACGAGGAGGGAGGGCTAACCCAGGTTCTGGAAAGAATGTTGCCCAGACCTCTCTGAAGATTCTCCCTGCCCTTGCACGTGCCATGCTCTACGTTTACGGGGTGAAGACCATGTTCTGGAAATACACGTTCCAGAAAACTCGCCAGGCTGGCCGGGTTGCGAAACCCCGACGGGAATCGCGGTCGCAATCGCCCTGGTGCTCGCGTGAAGGTAAATCAATGGTTCGCGTGTGGCCGAGCGTGGACGCGGCAGTGCGCGGGCACGCAGGAGCGCAGAAGGAGGGCGAGCGTGGTTGGAAGGACGAGAGCTGGCGGTCGGAATCCGATAGTTCACAGGCGAGTGATGACCCGTAGGCAAGCAATGGCTACTGCAGGAATCAAGCCGGCGCTCGTGCGATGGAACCCCGTCGGTTCGCGCGATGGAACCCCGTCGGTTCGCGCGATGGAACCCCGTCGGTTCGCGCGATGGAACCCCGTCGGTTCGCGCGATGGAACCCCGTCGGTTCGCGCGATGGAACCCCGTCGGTTCGCGCGATGGAACCCCGTCGGTTCGCGCGATGGAACACCGCAGGTTCGCGCGATGGAACACCGTTGATTCGCGCGATGGAAACACCGTTGGTTCGCGCGGGGGCGAACGTTGGAGCGCATGCGCGAGGGGGAACGTTGGAGCGCATGCACGAGGGCGAACGTTGGAGCGCATGCGCGTAGGCGCGCGGGCACGTGGGCGTGCGGTCGCGCGGGAACGTGGGCGTGTGGTCGCGCAGGCACGTGGGAGCGCGGGCGAGCGCAGGCGGTCAGGAGACCGATGGCGCGTAGGCGGGCGATGGCGCGTTGACGGGCGATGGCGCGTAGGCGGGCGATGGCGCGTTGACGGGCGATGGCGCGTTGACGGGCGATGGCGCGTTGACGGGCGATGGCGCGTTGACGGGCGATGGCGCGTTGACGGGCGATGGCGCGTCTTGGCGAGCGACAGCCCGTAGGCGAGTGGAGGCGCGTTGGCAAGCGATGGCGCGTCGGCAAGCGACGGCGTGTTGGCGAGCGGTGGTGCGTTAACAAACGCTAGCGCGCAGGCGAAGAATCGCGCGGGCGCGTAGGAGATCGCTGACGCGTAAAAGACTAGGGATTATTATTAGCGCGCATCGTGCTAATCAGAAGGCGCGCAGGTGCATCAGGAAGGTGAGCGTCGATGCAAGCTGTCAATCAGGCAATCCTGGACGGTCAGGAAAAACTGTTGGCACCCATTGGTGCGTGGCAGAAAAGGGCGCACAGATGCGCGCTGGCGATTGGAGGAAGCTGGCGCACAGAAGGACAGAAGTAAAGGTGAGCGCTGGCGAGCAGGAGGAAGATCTACGGCAAGACTCAGCTACCGGAGATCGTGGTCCACAGCAGGCGAGCGCTAGATCGCTACTGATGGTGTCCAGGGGACCTGACACGCGTGAAAGATCGATGGCGATCGTTGACGCGCAGGAGATCGCTGACAAGCAGGCGAACGTTCACGCGTCTGTGGTCGCTGGCGAGCAGAAGGCGACGCGTGGAATCCTGTGCGTAGAAGAAGAGTCCTTGTCCAAGACCTGAACCGAAGTTCTAGATTGCGCGGGCAAACGTGGGCGCACAGGGCGCGTATCAGGAACTGGAAGAGCAGGTGCGCTCTGACGGGCAGGAGATCTAGAGCGCTCAGGAGACCGATGGCGCGCAGGGCGCACAACAGGAACAGCAGCGACGATCATCAGGAGAGCGCTGACGAACAGGAGAGCGCTGGCGAACAGGAGAGCGCTAGTGATCAGGAAAACACTGATGAGCAGGAGAGCGCCTGTGCGCTAACACTGAGCAGGAGAGCGCCTGTGCGCTAACACTGAGCAGGAGAGAGCCTGTGCGCTAACACTGCAGAAGGGCGCGCAGGGGAACCCTGACACGCAAGGGAAGCACCCCCGTGGGAGGCAACCCTTTTCCCCGAAGGGACCGTTGCCCGTCGGAAGACGAGGTCAGACTGCTGTCCATCTGCACCAGGGGCGGAAGGTCAGGAAGGCGTTGGAGATCGATCCCCGGAGAGATCTAAGGAGGTAGGAGCTGCAGGCTGCATACGTAGATTCAAAAAGGCGCCTCTTAGCACCCTTATAGGGAGATGGGAGGCCCTTACGACGAAGCGGACGGTGAGCCTACGGCGAAGGCGGCCAACAGCAACAAAAGCAGAAGAGTCCTCCGAAGAGGAGTCTCTATGAGTGTACTCCCTCGCGAACGAAAGAGAAACACTTCGTAGAAGAGACGGGTCAGCCAGTGATCTAAAAAGAGCAATCCTCCGAAGAGGGGCTCCTGCAGTTGCCCAGCCCCTTGAGCGTAACTGCAGGCGCGACCGCTCAGCACCAAGAGCATAGTCACACGAAATACAGTAAAGGCAAGAGGAGAACCCCCCAAAGGGATAAAAACTCAAGCCTGGACAGGAAAACTTCCCTCGGAAGGAAAGTTACCCACCCAAGGAGGCAAGCCTCCTGAGTGTTCTAAAATGAACTGGAGAGCTGTCAATCGTCACGGGAATACTTTCAGGAGAAGGAGACACACCCCTGACGAGGATCTATAGGGGAGGCAGCAACAGCCGAATCCCCAGGCCTCAACAAGACAGCTTACTCCGTTGTCACATTACAGAAACGAACTAGATCGGTAACTGTGAAAAATAAAAACAAAAATCATTAGTTAACATTCATTCCCCCGGGAAGACTCCGAAGAGGAAACCCGAGGGAAAAGAACACAAGAATTATACTGTACAACAGGCACGTGCCCTCACAACCACTTACACTCACGGAAGGAGAGCTGTAACCAACACAGAATTATAACAATTATAATTATGTAATTATGTAATTTAAAAATGAATGAACACTAAAAAAAGAATGAAAACCCCGAAAGGAATCGTTCTACAAAAGCTGAAAAATGTTATTTTCATTAGTAAAATAAATTTTTGAATATACTTACCCGATGATCATATAGCTGTCAGCTCTGCTGCCCGACAGAAAAACCTACGGGCGGAATACGCCAGCGATCGCTATACAGGTGGGGGTGTACATCAACAGCACCATCTGTCAAGTAGGTACTCAAGTACTCGATGTCAACACAGAACCAATTTTCTCCTCTGTCCACTGGGTCTCTATTGGGGAGGAAGGGTGGGTCCTTTAATTTATGATCATCGGGTAAGTATATTCAAAAATTTATTTTACTAATGAAAATAACATTTTTCAATATTAAACTTACCCGATGATCATATAGCTGATTCACACCCAGGGGGGTGGGTAGAGACCAGCATTACATGTTGACATTATTATGAGCTAAGTATTCCGTATTTCATTTTAGCAGTTATTCAAAATAACAAACATAAAATAAATAAGTACCTGGTAAGGAAGTCGACTTGAACAATTACTCTGCCTTTTTAAGTACGTCTTCCTTACTGAGCCTCGCGATCCTCATAGGATGCTGAGCGACTCCTAGGAGCTGAAGTATGAAGGGTTGCAACCCATACTAAAGGTCCTCATCAAAACCTCTAATCTAGGCGCTTCTCAAGAAATGACTTTGACCACCCGCCAAATCAAGTAGGATGCGAAAGGCTTCTTAGCCTTCCGGACAACCCAAAAATATTAATAAAACATTTCAAGAGAAAGATTAAAAAGGTTATGGAATTAGGGAATTGTAGTGGTGGAGCCCTCACCACTACTGCACTCGTTGCTACGAATGGTCCCAGAGTGTAGCAGTTCTCGTAAAGAGACTGGACATTCTTAAGATAAAAGACGCGAACACTGATTTGCTTTTCCAATAGGTTGCGTCGAATATACTTTGCAGAGATCTATTTTGTTTAAAGGCCACGGAAGTTGCGACAGCTCTAACTTCGTGTGTCCTTACCTTCAGCAAAGCTTGGTCTTCCTCATTCAGATGGGAATGAGCTTCTCGTATTAACAGTCTGATAAAATAGGATAAAGAATTCTCTGACATAGGCAAAGATGGATTCTTAACTAAACACCATAAAGCTTCAGACGGGCCTCGTAAAGGTTTTTAAAATAGAACTTAAGAGCTCTTACAGGACATAATACTCTTTCTAGTTCATTTCCAACCATACGATAAGTTTGGAATATCGAACGATATTGGTCAAGGCCGAGAAGGCAGCTCGTGTTTGGCTAGAAAACCAAGTTGTAGAACATGTAGCCGTTTCGGATGAGAATCCGATGTTCTTGCTGAAGGCATGAATCTCACTGACTCTTTTAGCTGTGGTTAAGCATATCAGGAAAAGAGTCTTAAAGGTGAGATCTTTCAGGGAGGCTGATTGAAGCGGTTCGAACCTGTCTGACATAAGGAATCTTAGTACCACGTCTAAATTCCAACCAGGTGTAACCAAACGACGCTCCTTCGTGGTCTCAAAAGACTTAAGGAGGTCTTGTAGATCTTTATTGTTGGAAAGATCTAAGCCTCTGTGACGGAAGACTGATGCCAACATGCTTCTGTAACCCTTGATAGTGGGAGCTGAAAGAGATCGTTCTTTCCTCAGATATAAGAGAAAGTTAGCTATTGAGTTACAGAGGTACTGGTCGAGGATACGGATACTGACTTGCACCAGTTTCGGAAGATTTCCCACTTCGATTGGTAGATTCTAAGGGTGGATGTTCTCCTTGCTCTAGCAAACGCTCTGGTTGTCTCCTTCGAAAAGCCTCTAGCTCTCGAGAGTCTTTCGATAGTCTGAAGGCAGTCAGACGAAGAGCGTGGAGGCCTTGGTGTACCTTCTTTACGCGTGGCTGACGTAGAAGGTCCACCCTTAGGGGAAGTGTTCTGGGAACGTCTACTAGCCATCGAAGTACCTCGGTGAGTTATTCTCTCGCGGGCCAGAGGGAAGCAACTAGCGTCAACCTTGTCCCTTCGTGAGAGGCGAACTTCTGCAGTACCTTGTTGACAATCTTGAACGGAGGGAATGCATATAGATCTAGATGTGACCAATCTAGTAGAAAGGCATCTATATGAACTACTGCTGGGTCCGGGATAGGTGAGCAAACTATTGGGAGCCTCTTGGTCATCGAGGTTGCGAAGAGATCTATGGTTGGCTGGCCCCAGGTGGCCCAAAGTCTCTTGCAAACATCCTTGTGGAGGGTCCAATCTGTTGGAATTATTTGTCCCTTCCTACTGAGACAATCTGCTATGACATTCAAGTTGCCTTGGATGAACCTCGTTACTAGTGAAAAGTCTAGACCTGTTGACTAGGTGAGGAGGTCCCTTGTGATCTCGTACCATGTCAGAGAGTAGGTCCCTCCTTGCTTGGAGATGTACGTCAAAGCCGGGTGTTGTCCGAGTTCACCTCCACCACTTTGCCTAGAAGGAGAGACCTGAAGCTTTTCCAGGTCAGACGTACTGCCAGTAGCTTCTTGCAGTTGAAATGCATTGCCCTTTGACTCGAGTTCCATAATCCCGAGCATTCCCTACCGCCTAATGTCGCACCCTAGCCTACGTCCGATGCGTCCGAGAAGAGAACGTGGTTGGGAGTCTGAACAGTCAGGGGAAGACCCTTTCTAAGGTTGATAAAGTCCTTTCACCAAGTCAGACCAGACTTTATCTTTCCGGAAACCGGGATCGAGACCGCTTCTAGCGTCTTGTCCTTTTTCCAGTGAAAAGCTAGATGATACAGAAGAGGACGGAGGTGTAGTCTTCCAAGTGACACCAATTGAACCACGGATGACAGTGTCCTTACCAGACTCATCCACAGCCTGACAGGGCAGCGTTCCTTCTTCAGCATCTTCTGGATGGATAGCAGGGCTGGGGGTTGATCGTCTTGTTCAGCAACGTCCTCATCAGAGGGTTCCTCATCCGAAACTGATGAGGAAACGGCAACGGAGTGGGCAACGTCTGACTCGCTGAATCCGGTCGCACTGGTGGATGCGTGACGGAGCCGGACGCAATATCATGGTACTGCTGCACAGTCTGTGAACTGTCAACCATGGGGACGCGAGGAAGTACAGCGTCAACCCGAAACTGTCTAAACTGTCTGGGTTGTGCAGTCAACACCCTACCGGGTTGCTGAGGTTGACGCACTGCGTCACAACAAGTCACCTCTGCTGGTTGTTGAACGTCTTCCTAGTGACACACTGAACGTCAACAACCACCTCCGAGAGTCGCTTAACGTCAACGTGCGACTGGCAACCCACACTGGGTCGCATCGGTGGAGGAACCACCTCAACTGGCGGACGCGAGTAGGATACCTAAGCGTCAACAGGGCGCACAACCAACCGGTAGGAAGGTTGTTGGCCAGAAGGTTCTTCTCCGTAAAAAGTCCTCTATCAAGGACACAAGCTTGGACTGCATGTCTTGCAGCAAAGCCCATTAGGGACTACGGGAGCAGGTGTGGCAACAGACGGGGTTAGCGACTGAAGCGGAACCATTTACCATCCCTGGAAGCCTTGTTATGCTTTAATTAAAGTCCATAGGAGGCTAAGCAGCTTAAGGCTCCTCTCCAAATGACAGAGTCCTCAAAGGAATATCAGTAGGAGGGAGAACAGCACTTTCTCATCTACAGGAACCTTGTCCGAGAAAAGCTAGGTTATCTCAGTGAGGGTCTCACTGGTGCATAAGCAGCAGACCAGAAGGCAACGTTATGTAACTGCTTGACCGTCTGTGAACTGTCAAAAACTGAACTGTCAACCACAACAGGTGCGTGAGGACATACAGCACTGGTGCATTAGCAGCAGACCAGAAGGCAACGTTATGTAACTGCTTGACAGTCTGTGAACTGTCAACCACAACAGGTGCGAGAGGACATACAGCACTGGTGCATTAGTAGCAGACCAGAAGGCAACGTCATCAGTCTGTGAGCTGGCAACAACTAAAGCTGTGTGGGGAAGCCTCAACTCCTGACTGACTAGTCTGCTGCGGGCGAGTGGCGGTAACCACAGTGGGTTGCGGAGGCTGACGCACCGTGTCAAAACACGGCAGCTTAACTCCACCCTCCTGTTGTTGTGGTAGCTCACGCACGGCAACGGAGTGCTCCGTGCGTCTGTGGGAGTCAGCATGCGTCTGGCAGGGTCGATTGCGCATGGGTGGAGGAGCTCTCACAGCCGGAGTGTGGGAGCAGGCAGCCTCAGCGTCTGCTGGGCGCACAACCGTGGCAGGTTGTAGGCTAACGGGTGCAGCGCCAACCTCTCCGCAGCCGGAGTGTGGGAGCAGGCAGCCTCAGCGTCTGCTGGGCGCACAACCGTGGCAGGTTGTAGGCTAACGGGTGCAGCGCCAACCTCTCCGCAGCTGGAGTGTGGGAGCAGGCAGCCTCAGCGTGAGCTGGGCGCACAACCGTGGCAGGTTGTAGGCTAACGGGTGCAGCGTTAACCTTCTCCGCACGAAACTCCTGCAAAACAGCAGCTAACTGAGTCTGCATAGACTGCAGTAAAGACCACTAGGGTCTACAAAAGCGGCAACAGACGGAGCTACTGTCCGTTGTGACTGAGGGTCTAAAACAGCGGGTGCGGCAACAGACGGAGTTACTGCCTGTTGCGGTACCACCTTGCCTCTCTTGGGAGGTGTGCAGTCGTCGGATGACTGCAGCGAGTCCGAACTGACCCAGTGGCTACACCTGGGCCGTTGGACTTGCGCGGAAGGGACCGACTTGCACTTAATAAGCTGCGAGACCTTGGTCCAAGGTTTCTTACGAGAAACCTCTTCCGCAGACGAGAAGTAAATGGGCTCTCTCGTCTTTGTGTGGGTGGGGCGATCTTGGGTAGATACGCCCGAAACCACGGAGGGAAAAACGTCTGTTCGTTGATCAAGGCCTGAGGAACCCATAAGTCGTTCGACATTACTTCTCCCCTGGGCTTGGGAGCTTGCAAGAGGTCCCGAACTAGGTGAACGACAGGCACGAACAGACGAACCCTCGGACGCAACACTGTAACACTTTGCGCATATCACTTTATCACTTTGATTTTCTGTTTTGCACTTATTTCACTGAAATCGAAACTTTTACTGATTTCTACCTGAAACACGCAATCCTACCTTTCATTAAAAGGTAGTAATTGCGAAAACAGTCGTATAATGCAACAGAAAACATATATAAAGATAAAGAATTCAGTGGCTGGGAAAGAGACTAAACACTAGATCAAATAAACTACGTTTACAATCTCTCACCGCACATAGCCTGGGAACAAGAATAAAACCCTAGAAACGTTTTACCTTCTTCCCCTATAGCGACTAGGGAGGAGAGTAAAACGAGAACAACGTTACCCGCTTGAATGAAACTTTTTTTTTTTTTTTTTTTTTTTTCTCCTCTCTCTCCCTCCGTCTCTATCTCTCTCTTTCTCTCTAGATTTCGCACCTGAGAGAAGAGCCCAATATATATCGTCAAAACATGAGATTTGCTAAAGGAAAAAACTGAAAGGTTTTCCAAATAAAAAGTTCCTTTAATATAGAATTTAAACATTTAAGCTAAGAAAGAATGAACGAAACGCTAGAATCGGTTTACTCTTACTGCAAAGTGAAACCGTGATACACTCTCTCTCTATCGTAACGATAGAGCGCATGTTGAACGTCCTGAACGTCAACAACTGCGTAGACTAAAAAACTAAACGTTAGTTCATCTTTGAAAACAGTACGAGACTATCAAAGAAATTCTTTCATAAAACATTAAATTTAAAAAGTTTTAAATTCTTTAAAGGTTAGATACGATATAATGGGCTCAACGTTGATTAACTTCGGTTCCAAGTTAGGACCGCCTATATCAGGAAAGGTCGCATATAAACAAAACATAAAAAATTTATTTTATATGTTTATAATAAAAGGAAAGTTAATCGAAGAGGCCTAATAAAGGCGGAGAGATATAAAATATATAGATCTATAACGTGTTAAGCAAAATTACTAAAAACCTAAACACACTTCCGTCTAAGGGAAGGGTCGGCCATTTAAAAGTGAAAGAGAGTCCATACTCTCTTTGTCACCATAATTAAATCTATCCAAAACGAGTTCAAGTTTTGAAATGAAGATAAAACCCCTGCATAGCGAAAGCTCAAAACTGGAATAGTGTACTTCACCAAATAGTTGTGAAAACAAATCCAGTCAGTAACAGCGTATTTAGTAGGTCTTGCCAGTGGCACGACAGAGAGAAAATTGGTTCTGTGTTGACATCGAGTACTTGAGTACCTACTTGACAGATGGCGCTGTTGATGTACACCCCCACCTGTATAGCGATCGTTGGCGTATTCCGCCCGTAGGTTTTTCTGTCGGGCAGCAGAGCTGACAGCTATATGATCATCGGGTAAGTTTAATATTGAAAAATAACAAATACAATTAGATTCATAAACTAATCGAGACAAAACGTACGGCGTAGCAACCCCACCCACACGGGAAGGAAGCTACTCAGACGTAGTAACGTAGTAAGGGTGAACGACCTCAAAAGAGAGAGAGAGAAAGACCGTAGTCAAACTCGATCGCGACCCATGAAATTACACGGTGGTGACCTAACTGCCGAGGGCTCCACGGAGATATCGCACACTACACACACAAGCACAAACTCTGAAAAGGAAACTTACTGATTTCTATACTCAAATATATACATAAACACGAAAAAATGTTTACATATATATTGAGTAAAAGAAAAGTAAGTGATTAAGTAAAGACAAAACAAACAAACAATGGCTGCCAAGCGAGGACAAAGACAGAGACGTCTGTCCATTGTCCGAGCCAAAAGTGAAGTGAAGCAGTTCACCGGTGTGTGAGGGGGGTAGGGGTAGCTAGCTACCACTCCCCTACCCCCCTGCTAACTAGCGCGGGGGTAATACACCCTCGTTAAATTCTAATGGCTCGCCATTTCAGCTACGCCGAAAGGTAAACCCAATGTAAATAGCGTGGTTTGTATTTCGGTTACGGAACAACTGTTTTTTGGGCTCGGCCATGTCGTCCTGAGGGAAGCTTACAAGAGAATTAACTTGAAAGTACTATATCTGTGGGTTTGTGTAAGTGCCTTTACTTTGAATGAGTTCCTTATATGGTCTGATAGACCTGTATATGACATTACAGTTATCTGTCATATCCGCTAAGCTTGGAACTGGCTTAGGACTTCCTGCCCCCTGCAGGGAAAGTGTCGACTTCAACTATAAGGATTCATAGTTTGTATATCCGTAAGAACGAAAGGGAAACTTTCTAGAGGTTACCTTTTCATGCTTTGGACATCTGTACTTATCAAGATTCTATTTAAAGGAATAGAATAAAACTGTGTTTCTTTTATTTCTATCAACTGAGGATAAAAGAAGACGCAGCTACGTTTTCTCTATCTATTTTTATGAACAAATAAATTATAAAATGAAGATATAACAAAGTAGAAATCTAACCTTGCATAGATAAACATCATGGTTATATATATTTCTGACCTGAAAAGGAAGAATATACATATATGAATTCATTATTAATTTAATGCCACTCAAAATGAATGTGAAACCAAATATGTCTAGTTTCACTCAGATGTTGGATATGCATCAACACTGTGTTCAAATGTTCACATGGTGTTATTGGTTAGATTCTGCACCAGCATAGAACAGTCCATTAATCATCGTAATGATTTGTACTAGAAGGTATTAACACCTATTCACCTGATGCACTGTTGAGTCCCAAAACAGTCCACTGTTCATCGCAGCACTAGACGACGGGTTTTATGACACTACCCGCCGCCACCACAAAGTATTTTATCTCATGTACTTGCTTCGTATAATGTTCATAGAAGACTCTGGATGATTTCCACCCCGTATATAAGCGGAACCTCTCAAAGTCCATGTGTTGAAAGAAATTCAACGAAAAAGCAACTTTCCTTAGATCGTGACCTGCGGGTCTGCTGTCAGGATCCGTTCTGCAAATAAAGTAGGTGAGCTTCGCTCTCAGTTGTCTTAGGGATAGATTCGATCCAGAGGTTTCGCCTCGGAAGAGCTGTCCTTCCTTGAAGTCTGAAGTTCTTTGAAGATAGACCTTGAGACACTCTACTGGGCATAGAGAGACATCTTCCTTCAGTGGGCAGATTCTCCAAGGACCCCACCTCTTGGTGGGCAGCTCGTTCTTGTCAAGAAAGGCAAGATCAGGGAAAAGGTTCAGTTCTCCTGTGTTCTGTTTTATGATGAAAAAAATTTTTGATGCCTCTTGCATTGATAAATCCCTTCTAAATTTCTCTCTTGCAGCTCTAAAGAATTTACCTTATGTTTTTATCAGGAAAATGACCAATTTTTACAATAAAATATCTAAATATTATCTTTGGATATTTTTACTTTTTCTATACTGTATTCATATCTTGTATGTCACACTGTTTTAAACCCTTCAGGTGTCAAACTTTTTCTCATATCTTTGGAATATGTCCTTCATTTCACATTTCCTCTTGGTAAGGGTAGAAGAGACTCTTTAGCTATCGTAAGCAGCTCTTCTAGGAGAAGGACACTCCAAACTCAAACCATTGTTCTCTAGTCTTGGGTAGTGCCATAGCCTCTGTACCATGGTCTTCCACTGTCTTGGGTTAGAGTTCTCTTGCTTGAGGGTACACTCAGGCACACTGTTCTATTTAGATTTTCTTCCTCTTGTTTTGTTAACATTTTTATAGTTTATATAGGAAATATTTATTTTGATGTTACAATTCTTAAAATATTTTATTTTTCCTTATTTCCTTTCCTCACTGGGCTATTTTCCCTGTTGGGGTCCCTGGGCTTATGGCATCCTGCTTTTCCAACTAGGGTTGTAGCTTAGCATTTAATAGTAATAGTAATAGTCTAGGAACTGAATACTGTATGGCCTTCGTTTCTGGATAAGGCCACATTTCACTAACTCTAGCCCCTGAGGCTATTGCGAACAGAGAGATGACTTTCTGTGTTAGATCCTTTAGGGTGCAATCCTCATTGTTCAATTCGAAGCATAGTGCAAGACTTGCCCAACGACCATGTGATGGGCTTTGGAAGGGTTGCTGGCTTGAGTTTAGCGCATGCTTTTGGTATCTTATTGAAGATTTCGCTTGTGAGATCCACCTCAAAGGCGTATAGAAAAGGTCTGGTCAAAGCCGACTTACACGCGGTTATCGTAGTAGAAGACAGGCCTTGTTCATATAGGTGGATGAAGAAAGAAAGACAGAAATCTATCGATATTTTTGTTGGTTTCCTTGTTTTCACAGAGGACACCCATTTCTTCCAAGATGATTCATATTGTCTTCTAGTTGAACTTGGCATGTACTCTTCAATGAAGTCGACTTTGTCCTTCAAGATCCTAAACTTTTTATTCGCCGCTAGGGCAAGAAAATCATAAGATGTAGGTTGTTGGTTCTTGATTGATTGATTGATTGATTTAAAGTTTTCAGGCATCCTGACATCTGAGGTCATTGACGCCGGTAACATTTAATTTATATATACAAAAATAAGAAATAAAATAAGATAAAAAATAAAAGAGTATTCAATTAAAATCATAAAAGTTGAATGTCATAAAAGTTAAATATTTTTCAGAAGACCTGCTTCTGAAATAAATCTAAAAATGCCACTTGCATGGTAGGACACATCATTTCCAAGAATCTTGGCAAGGATGAACCTGCCACCCTCACCTCGAGCCTCAAACAAATATCTATTCCGCAAGTTGTTATAATTGGGGCATTCGGTCAACAAATGCCTTACTGTTAGAGGTACTAAACAGTCGTCACAATACGGTTGGTGTTGGCCCTTCAGCAGAAACTCGTGTGTCAACCGAGTGTGACCAATACGGAGACGACAAAGAGACGTCTCCCATTTTCGGGGCATCATATTATACCTCCAAGGAGATATGTCATTTGTTATCTCTCGCATTTTATTGCCATCTTGACTATCCCATTGCTGTTGCCATTTATTGCAAACCAATTTCTTGATGTCAGGTAAGAAATCATTACAGGGAATGGGATACCTTCTTGGCAGCAACTCAGATGCAGCCTCCTTAGCCAGTGAATCTGCCTTCTCATTCCCGGACACACCTACATGTGCTGGAACCCAACAAAATTGAACTGTTATACCTCTCCGTCCAATAATGAAAAGCCATTCTAAAATCTTTAAAACTAAAGGGTTATTAGAATTAAAAACTTCCATAGCTTGAAGGACACTCCTTGCATCACTAAAAATTGTAAAATTACCCTCCTTCTCCAACGCCATTTTCTCAATAGCGGTTAATATGCCATACAGTTCGGCAGTAAATATGGAAGCGGTCAGAGGAAGTGCACCTCTACAATTAAAACCATTACTATGTACTCCAAATCCAACGCCAGCATCAGATTTGGAGCCATCAGTATAGATAAAAGTTGATCCTCGATGTTCTTTAACATGTTCATTAAAAAGAGACCTGGCTTCTGGGTCTGACATATTCTTCTTATCTCCAATAAAATATTTACAAAAAGATATCTCTGGTAACTTCCATGGAGGCGTTGATGATACCTTGAATGGAAGAACCTTATTTCTAATTATATCCAGACTATTTAATAATCGTTTCACCCGAAAGCCATAAGGTTGAGGAGATTTTGGGTGCAACTCAAAGTATGATGCGTGTCTTACATGGCTTGCAGTCTGAAAGGCTAGAGAGTTAGGGAGTCTTTGCAATCTAAACCAATACCGAAGAATGGAAGACATTCGGTAAAGGTCTAGAGGTAACTCTCCAGCATCAACAAGGAAACTTGGGATAGGCGAGGTTTTAAAAGCTCCAGTAGACAATCTAATACCTGCATGATGTATCGAGTCTAATATTCTTAACCGGCTTGGGGTGGCTGAAGAATATACCTCACAACCATAACTAATTTTGGGAAAAATCAAGGCCTTGTATAATTTTAGAATAGTATTGCGGTCTGCCCCCCATGATGTATGGGACAATACTTTTAAGATATTCAGAGCTTCAACACATTTAGCTTTTAACGCTTTTAAGTGAGAAACCCATGTAAGCCTACAATCAAATATCAAACCTAAAAATTTAGCTTCTCTTGCACATGGTATCCGTTGACCTTTAATGTATATATCCGGGTCTGGATGTACTCCCCGGATACGACAAAAATGGACAATGGTAGTTTTACTTGTCGAGAACTTAAATCCATTCATGTCAGCCCACTGGATAATTTTATCAATAGAGAGTTGGATTTTTCTCTCAACCATTGCCATTCTAGTGCCAGCAAATGATATTGAGAGATCATCCACAAATAATGTTAAGAGAACATCCTGGGGAATGGCTGAGGATATCCCATTAATTGCAAGTGCAAAAAGGGTTACACTCAGCACACTACCCTGAGGAACTCCTTCTTCCTGGCACTTACTCTCTGATAGAGTTTCCCCAACTCTCACTTGAAAAACTCTACGTGAAAGAAATGCCTGAATAAATAGTGGCAGCTCTCCTCTCAATCCCAATTCATGAATGGTTTTAAGTATACCATATCTCCATGTGGTATCATATGCCTTTTCAAGGTCAAAAAATACTGTAACATGGTGCTGTTTGGAAGCAAAGGCTTCACAAATAGAAGACTCTGGTCGTATCAACACATCAGTCGTTGAGTGCATTTTTCGGAATCCACATTGAATCGGTGATAAAATACCTTTCTTTTCAAGGTACCACATCAGCCTTGCATTGACCATCTTCTCCATGATTTTACATAAACAAGATGTCAATGCAATAGGACGATAGTTTGCTGCTAAAAACTTGTCTTTACCGGGTTTTAAAAAGGCTAAAATAATGGCTAGTTCCCAAACACTTGGGTAACTATGACCATACCATATTCGATTAATAATACTTAAAATAAATAGCTTTGTATTAAAATGTACATGTTTAATCATTGCATATGGAATTCCATCGGGTCCAGGGGCTGTATCATTGCAATGAGCAAGTGTGGAATCAAATTCTCTTTCAGTGAAAGGAGAATTATACGACTCTTCCCTTCTTGTTGCAAAATTTAAAATTTTCTTTTCCTCAGTGCTCCTATACTGGTGACCAGGGGCTCCTTCACACCTGCTGGATACATTTGAAAAATGATTAGCCAGGGCATTGCTAACATCATTTGCTTCAGTTACATACTAGCCATTCACCTTCAACACTGGTGGTGGGTTGGGGGTGAATTTGCCAGCTATCTTTTTTACTTTCCTCCACACAGAAGATGGTGGTGTTCTACTGTTAATGGAGGAAACAAAAGACATCCATGACTGGCGCCTTGCTTCTTTCATGGCACGACATAATTGTACATAATTAAATTCTCATCAGTTCTGCGTCTACGCAATCGTGTTAGAGATCTTCTTGTGGCTCTGTGGAGAGCAGTTAGTTCTGAAGACCACCACGGGACTGGTCGTCGTTTGAATAACCCTGTTGTTTTGGGAATTAAATTGACTCCTGCTGTATGGAGAGTTCCATTCAGTAAGTCTATGGCATCATCGATATTTTCAACTTGTCCTGCATCCCCCTCAATTTCGCTTAGCTCACGAATTTTATCCCAGTCCGCCTTGTCAAGATTCCATCGTGGCGATCCCTGTAAAGGTGGACCATTGTTGGTGTTTATAACGATTGGTGCGTGATCACTAGTATGCCAATCATCTAATGTTCTCCAATCGAAGTCGAGAAGGCAATTAGAGCTTACGATTGATAGGTCAATACATGACAAGGTACCTGTCTGGACATGAAAGTGTGTGGGCTCTCCTGTATTAAGGAGTCCCACATCTTCATTTTCCACAATTGATGATATGATATTTCCCCTCGAGTTTGCTAAAACATCACCCCACAAAGGATGTCTACCATTCAAATCTCCAAGTAAAAGAAAAGGTTGAGGGAGTTGTTGAATCACCTCCACTAAGTTATCATACAAAATGTTATCATTTGGAGGCAAGTACAGAGAACAAATTGTATATTTTTGCCCTATGTCAATCTGTACAACCACTGCCTGAAGAGGTGAACGAATAGACAGAGAAACTTGGGGAACATCTCGATGAACGTATATGAGACTTCCGCCATGACTCCCCACTTGGTGATCATATGGTGTCCTAAAACTAATATATTCGCTAGGACAAGGGGTATTATGATCAAGTTTGCTCTCCTGTAGACAAATAATTATGGGGGAATGCTCATGAATAAGGAGCTTAAGTTCTTCATATTTGGCCCTTAAACCCTGACAATTCCATTGCAGAATGGAGGAAAAAACTATGGTTCATAATTTGGTAGACCCCTTGGATGGAGTCTTCCCATTAGCAGTTTTTGATCTAACACTATTTTTAGGTGGTTTTATTAAAGAGGGTCTTGATAGATTGGGTTTAGCATTTATGATTTTCTTTTTGTCTTTTTGATCTGATTGTTGAAGAGGTTGGTGGACCTCCACTTGAATTTCCGATTTATTTAAATTGACTTCCAGATCAGAAATATCAACAGACAAATCATCATATTTATTTGACGTCGTAATTTTGATATTTCTTATGGAAGGGGGCGAGAGAGATGGAGGTCTTTCTCTTTTCCGATTAGTAGGTTTTGAGCTACCAGGTTTTTGCACCTTCCCCAATACAGGTGCACCTGGTAACTTGGTGTCAGGTGGCATCTCCATCAAATCAGGCAAGGACATGGCCTGGGAGAGGTTAGTACTATTGTTGGAAATGGGGGACGAAGGCTGTACAGAAATGGGCAATGACCCATTTTTAATACGCTGTGGCAGAGCCTCAGAAGGCAATATGATTACCTTGTCATGCAGTACTTTATTATCAGAGATTGTATTTCTTTTCTTAGGATTACTGGTAGTGCTAGGTGGGGTTGCTGTCTCCTGTGGTAAATTTACCTTTGATTTTAAGGCCTTTGCATAGCTGGTTGATTTATTCAACAGTCTTTTTGCATGTCCCACACTTATGTGTTCTAAACTTGATTTGTTTAGGGCAGCTTCCTCCAACTTATACAGTTCGCATCTCCTATCAGTTGATTTATGGTTCAAATTGCAATTTGAACACCTGGCCTCAAGTGTACATTCTCCATGATAAGTTTTGGAGCAAATACCACACATTTTTCCATTTTTGCAAACTTTGGATGGGTGTCCAAATTTAAAACAATTAAAACATTGCAGGGGCTTTTGTTTGAAAGGCCGAACTTTAATCCTTTCATTTTCAATAAAAATATGGAAAGGTACATCAGCATCCTGGAAAGTAAGTATAATCATTGAAGTTCCAGGAACCTTATGCACTTTCCATACATTTAATGGACACATAGAAAGTATCTCCTCCTCTGTAAATTCGTACAGGTCCTTATTAAAGACCACTCCCCTTCCATAACTAAAATTTAGATGAGGTTTCATTTCCAATGTAATTTCATCACTGCCTGTTTGTAAGTTAGACAGTATTGCAGACTGAGTCGAAGATTTGGCATGGATGAGATAACTATTCTTCCCAAAACGAGATATATCTCCAGGTGCTATGGTTCCTACTTTTTTTTGGATAAACTTACATATCTTAAAATAATTTCCTATTACCCCTTTAGGTTCAGCTAAGAGCAACATTGGTGGTTTGGGTTTTCTCTGTGAAGGCATGGGTACATTTCTATCTTTTTCAAACCAATCAGCAAGTTTGTACACATCCAATTCCTTTGGGACCTTATCACAAAGAGCTCCCATGATGTTCAATTCGTTAA
This sequence comes from Palaemon carinicauda, assembly GCF_036898095.1. Classification (NCBI taxonomy): domain Eukaryota; kingdom Metazoa; phylum Arthropoda; class Malacostraca; order Decapoda; family Palaemonidae; genus Palaemon; species Palaemon carinicauda. Next base: position 41,892,745 of record NC_090757.1, on the reverse strand, counting down.
TTTTGATACTACTAATATTACTTATGGCATTAAACGCTTCATCATGACTTTCAAAAGATATCCAAGATTCCCATTTTTCATCTCCAAGTCTCATCCTTATTTCCTTTATCAATCCATAGCACTCAAATGCTCTATATATATCATCATAATTTGTCTCTAATGGGATTTGGGAAACATGAAGGAATCGTAGTTTCCCTGTGTTACCCAAATTGCTAGATTTTTTAACATCAGTAGAGTGGTCCTTTTTAGTTCGAAGGTCGTCAACAGAATTTTCCTTAATTACAGTAGCAGAAGTCGTCAACAGTGCCGGGGGGGAGTCAGCAAATCCAGGGGATGGGGAGTCAGCATTTGAAGGGTCCATATTTAAGGGTGGGATTTTCATGTTTTTTGTTGTTGCTTTGTTGGGGTACCTGCTTGAGAATTATAAGAAAGTATCATACGTTGGAAAGGAAATTTGTATTCTCCACTATCGGCACAATGAGAGTATACTTCCCAGATGGTCCACTCCATACCCTACCCGAAGGATAGCATCAAAACAGATATAGAGGCACAGGTGTAAGCTAAACCCGCCTGTTAGGACTGAGACCAAGGTAATATGGAATCATCCTCCCCATATCTGTAATGATGGGCTTCCGGCCAAAAGCCAAGAGTCCCACCTCAAGGATTGGATCCCCCTGGATTCCAATGACCCAACCTTTGAGAGTAGTTCCGCCAAACCATCTTTGGGATGGCTGAGATCATCCAATACTCTCATATATAGCTTTGAATGCGAATACCTCCCAACCGTGATCCCTTCTCCCATTCATCTAAGCAGGCAGTAATAACGAATGTGGAAATATCCACGCCATTTAAATAAAATAGAAAAAAAAATAGATAAATAAATAAATGAACAAATAAAATAAATAAATATATATATATGCATACATCTACATATATATATAACTAAGAAAAATAATAATCATAGAGATAGGACAGCAAGATGAAAGAAAGTTGATAAAATTAGGAGAAGGTCGAAGTAATATTAGGCAGAAGAAAAAGATGAAAGAGAGAAATTTAGATTCGAACTGGGGGAGCAGTTTCCCGAAGTTCGAGAGCCCTCTTGCCCGTCACCAAGATTCAGCACGGGAATGAAATGCCGTGCTGAAAATCAATTATGTTGGTTCTTGAGGATGAAGTGTAAACAGTCAACTTCTGAACCAGTTGGGATAAAACTGGGTTCGGCAGAGGAAACAGCTTCAGTTTAAATTCTAGAACTTGAGGAACCAATTGCTTTTGGGCCATTTGGGGGCCACTACTGCAGCTGTCCCTCTGAAGGATCTTAGCTTGTGGACGAATTTTAGCAGGAGATTGGTTGGTGGAAACAGGTAAATCTGATTCCATCTGTTCCAGTCGAGACACATGGCGTCTATCGTTTTTGCTTGAGGGTCCATGTAAGGGGCTACATAACGAGGTAGTTTCTTGTTGTCGCTCGTCGCGAAGAGGTCGATCTGCAGTTCCGGGACTTTTTCCGAGATGAAGGAGAATGAGTCTGCGTCTAGGGACCATTCTGTCTCTATCGGTTTTTGCCTGGATAGAGCGTCCGCCGTCACATTGCAGAACCCTTGAAGGTGAACTGCTGATAAGTGCCATCATCTCTTCCTTGCCAGGTAGAAGATGGCTAACATCACATGATTGAATGAATGAATGAATGATTTAAAGTTTTCAGGCATCCTGACATCTAAGGTCATTGACGCCGGTAACATTTAATTTATGTATACAAAAATAAAAAATGAAACAAAATAAAAAATTAAAGAGTATTCAATTAAAATCATAAAAATTGAATGTCATAAGAGTTAAATATTTTTCAGAAGACCTGCTTCTGAAAGAAATCTAAAAATTCCGCTCGCATAGTAAGACACATCATGTCCAAGAATCTTGGCAAGGATAAACCTGCCATCCTCACCTCGAGCCTCAAACAGATATCTATTTCTTAAGTTAGTAAAATTAGGGCATTCGGTCAACAAATGCCTCACTGTTAAAGGTACTAAGCAGTCCTCGCAATACGGTTGGTGTTCGCCCTTCAGCAGAAACTCGTGTGTCAACCGTGTGTGACCAATACGGAGACGACAAAGAGTCGTCTCCCATTTTCGGGGAATCATGTTATACCTCCAAGGTGATATGATATTTGTTACTTCCCTCATTTTATTGCCATCTTGACTATCCCAGTGCTGTTGCCATTTATCACATACCAATTTCTTGATGTAAGGTAGGAAATCGTTACATGGAATGGGATACCTCCTTGGTAGCAACTCGGATGCCGCATTCTTCGCCAGTAAATCTGCCTTCTCATTCCCAGACACACCTACATGTGCTGGAACCCAACAAAATCGAACAGTTATACCTTTCCGTCCAATAATAAAAAGCCATTCTAAAATCTTTAAAACTAGAGGGTTACTAGAATTAAAAACTTCTAAAGCTTGAAGAACACTCCTTGCATCACTAAAAATTGTAAAATTACCCTCCTTTTCCAAAGCTATTTTCTCAATAGCGGTTAATATGCCATACAGTTCGGCAGTAAATATGGAAGCTGTTAGAGGAAGTGCACCTCTACAATTAAAATCATTACTATGTACTCCAAATCCAACGCCAGCATCAGATTTGGAGCCATCAGTATATATAAAAGTCAATCCTCTATGTTCTTCAACATGTTCCATAAAAAGAGACCTGGATTCTAAGTCAGTCAAATTCTTCTTAACTCCAATAAAGTATCTACAAAAAGATATGTCAGGTAATTTCCATGGAGGCGTTGATGATACCTTGAATGGAAGCACCTTATTTCTAATTATATCCAGATTGTTTAATAATTGGTTAACCCGAAACCCAAAAGGTTGAGGAGATTTTGGGTGCAACTCAGAGTAGGTTGAGTGCCTTACAAGGCTTGCAGTTTGAAAGGCTGAAGAATTGGGGAGTCTTTGCAATCTAAACCAATACCGAATAATAGAGGACATTCGATAAGGTCCAGAGGCAACTCACCAGCATCAACAAGGAGACTTGTGATAGGGGAGGTTCTAAAGGCTCCTGTGGACAATCTAATGCTAGCATGATGTATTGAATCTAGTATTTTTAACCGGCTTGGGGTTGCTGAGGAGTATATTTCGCATCCATAACTAATTTTGGAAAATATCAAGGCCTTGTATAATTTTAAAATTGTATTGCGGTCTGCCCCCCATGATGTATGGGACAAGACTTTTAAAAGATTCATAGCTTCAACACATTTAGCTTTTAATGTTTTTAAGTGAGAAACCCATGTAAGCCTACAATCAAATATCAACCCTAAAAATTTTGCTTCACTTGCACATGGGATCCGTTGACCTTTGATGTATATATCCGGGTCTGGATGTACTCCCCGTATACGACAGAAATGGACAATTGTAGTTTTACTTGTTGAGAACTTAAATCCATTCATATCGGCCCAATGGATAATTTTATCAATAGAGAGTTGGATTTTTCTCTCAACCATTGCCATTCTGGCTCCAGCAAATGATATGGAGAGATCATCCACAAATAATGTTGCAAGAACATCCCGGGGAATGACTGAGGATATCCCATTAATTGCTAGTGCAAAAAGGGTTACACTCAGCACACTCCCCTGAGGAACTCCTTCTTCCTGGCATTTACTCTGTGATAGAGCTTCCCCAACTCTCACTTGAAAAACTCTATGTGAAAGAAATGACGGGATGAATAGTGGTAGCTCACCTCTCAATCCGCACTCATGGATTCTTTTAAGTATACCGTATCTCCATGTGGTATCATATGCCTTTTCAAGATAAAAAAAAACTGTCACATGGTGCTGTTTGGAAGCAAAGGCTTCACAAATGGAGGACTCAAGTTGTATCAGCACATCAGTCGTTGAGTGCATTTTCCTGAATCCACATTGAATGGGTGATAAAATATTCTTCTTTTCAAGGTACCAAATCAGTCTTGCATTGACCATCTTCTCCATGATTTTACATAAACAAGATGTCAATGCAATAGGTCGGTAGTTTGCTGCTAAAAACTTGTCCTTACCGGGTTTTAAAAAGGCTAAAATAATGGCTAGTTCCCAAACACTTGGATAACTATGATCATGCCATATTCTATTAAAAATGCTTAAAATAAATAACTTTGTATTAAAAGGTACATGTTTAATCATTGCATATGGAATTCCATCGGGTCCAGGGGCTGTATCGTTACAAGTAGCAAGAGCAGAATCAAATTCTCTTTCAGTAAAAGGAAAATTGTATGACTCTTGCTTTCTTGTTGCGAAGTTTAAAACTTTCTTTTCTTCATTGCTCCTATACTGGTGACCAGGAGCTGCTTGACACTTGCATGATACATTTGAGAAATGGTCAGCCAGGGCATTGCTAACTTCGGTTGCTCCAGTCATATACTGGCCATTTATCTTTAACACTGGTGGTGGGTTTGGGGTGAATTTTCCTGCTATCTTTTTTACTTTCCTCCACACAGATGATGTTGGTGTTCTACTGTTAATGGAGGAAACAAAGGACATCCAAGACTGGCGCCTAGCTTCTTTCATGGCACGGCGGAACTGTGCTCTACATTTCTTGTATATGACTAAATTCTCCTCATTACGGTGCATGCGCAATCGAGTTAAAGACTTTCTTGTGGCTCTGTGCAGGGCAGTTAGTTCTGACGACCACCAGGGGACTGGTCGTCGTCTGAATATCCCAGTTGTTTTGGGAATGGAATTCACTCCTGCTGTGTGAAGAGTTCCATTAAGTAAGTCTATGGCATCATCAACACTTTCAAACTGTTCTGCATTTCCTTCAATTTCACTTAACTCCCGAAATCTATTCCAGTCCGCCTTATCAAGATTCCATCGAGGTGATCTTTGTAAAGGTGGACCATTGTTGGTGTTTATAATGATTGGTGCATGATCACTAGTATGCCAATCATCTAATGTTCTCCAATTAAAATCGAGAAGACAGTTAGAGCTTGCAACTGATAGGTCAATGCAGGACAAGGTACCTGTCTGTACATGAAAATGTGTGGGCTCTCCTGTATTGAGGAGTCCGACATCTTCATTCTCCAAAATTGACGATATAATATTACCCCTTGCATTTGCTAAAACATCACCCCATAAAGGATGTCTACTATTAAGGTCTCCTAGTAAGAGAAAGGGTTGTGGGAGTTGTTTAATCACCTCTACTATATTATCATATGAGATGTTATCATTTGGAGGCAAGTAAAGAGAACAGATTGTGTATTTTCTCCCTATATCAATCTGTACAGCCACTGCCTGCAGAGGGGTACAGATAGACAAAGATATTTGGGGAACATCTCGACGAATGTATATAAGACTTCCCCCATGGCTCCCTGCTCGTTGATCATATGGTGTCCTATAGCTAACATACTCTCGAGGACAAGGAGTATTAGCATCGAGCTTGCTTTCTTGTAGACATACTGTTATAGGGGAGTGCTCACGTATGAGGAGCTTAAGTTGTTCATATTTCGCCCTTAAACCCTGGCAATTCCATTGCAGAATGGAGGAAAAAACTATGTTTTATTTTTTGGAAGACACCTTAGATGAAGTCTTCCCAATGGCACTATTTGATCTAACAATGTTTCCCGGAGGTAACTCTAGAGAGGATCTTGATATAGTGGGTTTTGTGTTTCTCTTTTTCTTTGTGTCCTTTTGATCTATTTGTTGAGGAGGATGGTGGACCTCAACTTGAATTTCTGATTGGTTCAATTTACCTTCTAGTTGTTCAGAAACATCAGCAGACAAGATATCATATTTATTGGAAGTCGTGACTTAAATGTTTCTTATGGTAGGAGGAGAGAGGGAGGGAGGTCTCTCTCTTTTTCGATTAAAAGGTTGTGATCTGTCAGGTTTTTGCACCTTCCCCACTACGGGTTCACCAGGTAAATTGGTTTCGAGTGCAACCTCCATCAGATCAGGCAAGGAAACGGCCTGTGAGAGGTTTGTACTATTGTTTAAAATCGGAGTAGTTGGCTTTTGAATAATTTTCAGATCTTTAAGTGTCCGTTTTGATTTTTCCACAATTTCTGGATATAGATTTTCGATGGGACTTTCAACCTCTTTAACTACTTTCATTTGTTTCTTTATCTTAGAAGTAGAGATATAATTTTCGTCTGTGTGGTTTGACAAGTTTTTCTTCAGAACCATTGAAAAAGGTTGCCCTGGTCTTATTTGCTTTTCAAGAGCTCGTTTACTTGCCTCTTTAAAAGTAACCCTTTCCATGGTCCTAATGGCCTGGATTTCTTTTTCAAAAATAAACTTTACACAGCTTTTAGATGTAGCTGGGTGTGCTTCCCCACAATGTATGCAATTAGGGTTTTCTATGCATACTCCATGACTACTTTTTCCACAGTTGGCACAAACAGCTGGCTTATTGTTTAGTTTTTCTTTACATTTCTGGCTTAAATGGCCATACATTTGGCAATGATAACATCGCAATGGTGACGGGATATATGGTTTTACCTTCAAAGATAGCCATCCAGCTTTTATAACATTTGGTAATCGGCATTGATCAAATGTTATAATCAAGAGTAGCAAGAGGGATACGTTGTTCTCCAACTCTCTTTCTCATTCTGACTACTTTAACTACTCCTTGACTTTTCAGTTCATCCTCTATTTCTTTCTCCTCTATATCCAACAATTCTGGAGCATATATCACACCTCTACTCTGGTTGAAAGTAGGGTGTGAAACGCATTTTACGCTATGACCATTCAATGTTGTAAGTGTTTTTAACCTTTCACCTTGTAATGGGGACACTGTCTCTATCAAGAGATTTCCATTTCCCTGGGGTAAAATTTTTGGCTGCCCTCCACATAAAGTAACTATTTCTCTATTAGCTTTAAAAACATTTATACGCTCATTTCTTCCGTTTTCAAATTCCAAGATAAAAAAATTTTCATAATTCACTACTTCATAGTGACCAGGTAATACTTCTACTTTTCTATATCTTTCTGTACTGTCATCATTTTTCACTCTCTCTCTCTTCTTCTCTAGCGTTTTATTATTCACATGACGTGAATAAGGTTCTAACGTTACAATGTTAGAACCCGAGTTGGAGCTGTCTGTACCGAGGTCCATGTTTGTATTTTCCAGGTCGTCAACAGAGGTGTTGGGTTTTTTTGAAAAAGCCAGCCGGGTTATCCACCTCTTATCGGAGGATGTCAGTCCTCCTATCCCATGTGGCCCAACACGAGAAGAGGCTTCAGCGGGGACCAGTCCTCTATTAGAGAGGGGCTGCCTCTCTTAAGGTGGGCGTACACTGGTCAGTGGGGGTAGTTAGCCCCTCCCACCGTCGACTCCAATGCCTGGCGTCACCCATTACCCGCAAATATGGGTGACTTAAGACCGGATCACTGGAGCCCGACTCTTAACAGACTTGGCCTGCACCCAATGGGGTCTGCCAGAGGGTGATGGCGTCTAAATTGGCACAGGTTGAGATGGAATGCAGTCCATCCCACACTGCCAAATACAAAGCAGCATCCAAAGTAAAATCGAACATGCCAAAGTTGTCAACAATATCGAGCCCAAAAGGAAGAGATGGGAGAAAAAAAGAAATAATCAAAAGTAAAAGAGAAAGTGCTGACTGATTTAGTTGAATCGACAGCTGGGCACCGAGGTCCAATGGGAAGTAGTTCCCACTGTTCATTAGAGCCCAGCTGCTAATCCCTAAGTTTCCATCCTCATCAAGGCTTCAGCATCTGGGGGGTCACATGATTGATGTGAGGTGATCTCGAGCCTTGTCGATTTAGTCATTTAACTATCACTTCGTTGTCCAGGACCAATCTGATGTGGATTTTTCTGCGAGGGGATAGTTCTTTCACCGTTAGGAAGACTGCCATGGCCTCCAAGATGTTGATGTGAAAGGATTTGAACTGGTGCGACCAATTCCCTTGCACTTTTCTTTCGTGCGAGTGGCCTCCCCATCCTTCCAGGGAGGCGTCCATGTGTATCACCACCGATGGTTGTGGTAGTTGCAGGGGAATCGTCCGCGCTAGGCTCTTGGCTGGTGACTACGGCCTTAATAGCATGCGCAATCAGGTAGGGGTCAACCTTAGTTGATCTCTTCGAGCTTTTGATGCTTATCTTCTCAGGCCTCCTGACACATCCTTCAGTCATGCTTTTAGCACTGGGTCTATCACTGCCGCAAACTGGAGAGAGCCCATTACTCTTTCCTGTTGGCGTCTCGATATCCTCTTGTATCGGATTAGTCTCTTGACAGCTCCCGCTATCTCTCTCCTCTTCTTGAATGGAATGGAGAGGTGGTGTGACTTCAAGTTCCATTGGAGTCCTAACCCTTAGAACTTCTGAGCTGGAGAAAGGCGAGACTTCTTGCGATTGATCTTGAAGCCCAGGTGCTCCAGATACCGGATCACCTTTCCGGCCACTTGCAGACAAGTAGTCTTGGATGCTGCCCACACCAGCCAATTGTCTAGATATGCTACTACTTGAACTCCCTCGGAACGTAGTTGCTGGACGATTGTATCTGCTAGCTTTGTGAATATCCTTGGGGATATGTTTAGTCCAAAGGGCATGGCTTTGAAGACAAATTTTGTCTTCTGAAGCTTGAATCCTAGGTAGGAGGTGAGGGGGTGACCAACTGGTAGGTGCCAGTAAGCATCTGCCAGGTCTATTGAGATTGTGTACGCCCCTTTCGGTAGAAGGGTCCTTATGTGTTGCAAGGTAAGCATTCGGAACTTGTTGTTCTCGATGAACTAGTTGAGTGGAAACAAGTCTAGAATGACTCTGAGTTTGTCTGAGTCTTTCTTGGGAACACAAAACAGCCTTCCCTGGAACTTGATGGACTTCCCCTTCCTTATTACCTTCTTGCTCAGGAGTTCTGAGGTATATTCTTCCAACAAGGGGGTGGAGTGTTGGAAGAATTCTGGAAAAGGGGGTGGAATTTTGTTCCATTTCCACCCAAGTCCATTCGTGATTAGGCTGTGAGCCCAGGGATTGAAGGTCTTCCTCCTACCTGGAACCCCTAAGACCTGAGGACTTGTTTCCGTGACTGCATCCTCCTCTGCCCCTTGGGGGGTTTCTGGAAGAACCTCTTTTTGGGCCTCTACCTTGTAGGGCCGAAAGGTGGTCGAGTGCCTCTCAAAGCCTGGATTACAGACAGGTGACTGGGCTACCAGCTGTTGGGGAACCATCTGGAAGGTAGTTTGAGGCTGGGCTACCATTTAAGGCCCCGTGGCCATGGTCACGGCCGGAAGTTGTGCAGGTCTACGTGGTCTTCTTGCATTCTTGTTCTTAGGCTGGGGACCTCCATCTGAGAAAGACTTCCCCTTTAAAGACATGCCCCACTTTTGGAGAAGGTTCCTATTCTCCATGGCAGCTTTGGCAATGACTTCTTGGACCACTTCCTGCGGGAAAAGGTCTTTGCCCCAGATACATGATGAAATCAGTTTTCTGATTTCGTGTTTCACCACTGCCGCGGTGAACACGTGCTCTCTGAAGGTCCTCCTGGACCTGACAAAAGCATAAAAGTCCTTCACAAGGGTACCCATGTGAGACTTGACTAGGACCATGTACATGTCTGGGGCGTTATGTAGGCCTGCAAACATTTCCAAACAGTTCTGATGAGACAAGGAGGCGGCAAGTCTTTCTTTCGTCTCCTGTTCCCTTCTCAAGAGATGATCTGGCAACTTTGAAAGGTTCTCATTGAACTGTTGGCCTGCTATCTCTGGATCTAACTTCGAGACGGAGAAGGTTAGATGAACCTCTTTCCACTTCTCCATGCAGGTAGGCATAGCTAGAGATAATGGCTTACATTCCTCTAGGATTGGGCAGGGTTTGCCCTCTTCGACTGCTTTAATGACAGAGTCGAGGGCTTTCTCCGAAAAGGGGGAAAGCTCTGGAAGAAGGAGCAATAAAGGTTGGATGCCTTTTGCTTAGTGCTGAGACTTTGGAGTTGGTGTATCTGGCTCCTTTCAGAGTCTTGGTAAGGATGGCCTGTGCCTTGTCATGTTCAAAGACAATGACTTCCTTTGGTACCGTCTCCTCGCGGGGTGCAGGTTCATCTCGCAGTCTCACGTAACAATCTGAGTAGGCTGAAAAGCCGGCCCAGAATTCAAGATCTTCAAGTGGCTTAGCCCCAACTTCTCGGAGATGAATAGTTTCCCATTCACCATGGGCATGTGCTCCGTATACCTCCAAGGGTTGGTTTCGGAGCAGTGAGGGAGGTCTGATACTTTAAGGGGTTTAGCATAGCCCTTGGAAGTTCCAGGGCGTTTCCCTTCTCGTACCTCCCTCTTCGTCTGTTTGATATCCTTTTTCATCTCTTCTTGTTCCTTCCGGAACACTTCCAACATCTGATGGATCGATGATAGGAGCACCTCGCTCTTGTCGACCTGTGTAGTCGGTTTGGGAGTTGGGGCTGAAGAGGTCAACGGCATAGGTTGATATGCTGTCACGGTGAACTGGGGGTCCTCAGTTACTGTCGAAACGGATCCTTCTTCCTCTGTTGGTGGTTGAACCACGTCTTCTTCAGGACTTTCTTGCAGTAGGTCCTGTTCACTGATTGATTGATTGATTGATTTAAAGTTTTCAGGCATCCTGACATCTAAGGTCATTGACGCCGGTAACATGTCAGTAGACACTTCCAACTCCGTTCTTGGTGGATGTCCATGCCTTCAAGTGCCTTGTGGATGTCAACGTCAATCTTGAGTTGGATGAAGGGAGGCTGGACCTGTTCCTGGGGCACTACTGCGCTAGGGCGAGCTTTAGGGAACAGAAGGCACCTAAGAGATTCATTGGGCAGGTAAGGTCCCGGAGAGTTCTTTTGGAACCCTCTTACCCACCTACGAAGAGTTTCCCTTGCTGTATCCCTAGCCTCTAAGGAGACAGGGATGGTTTCTCCATAGTCATTGGACAGCAAGGTCGAGCAGTTGGAGCAACCCTTCGGGTCCCAGTACCTCAGAGATCCAAATACGATGCAGCAGGGGGAATGAGACCTGCACATCGTATGCCCACAAAAGTCCTTACTCTTGTGGTTGAAGAACACAACTGCACACGTCACCATTGGCTCCTCCTGTAAAGGAAAAGGATTTGATGAGTATTCAGTAGTTTATATTATTGATATAAATGCAGACATTTAATAGTAATACAGTACTTACTATTGTAACACAGTAAATAGCTTAGGATAGTAAGCTAGAAAGGAAATAGGAAAGACACATATCTGTGATTCCTCTTCCAGGCAATCGCTGAGACCTCCGTCAGTATTAATATTTAGATTCCCTATAAGGGAGAATACAGGGTGGAACGACTCTAGTACTTAGAGACGGGGTTAGTAAATATTTATACTAACTTCTCCACCTGTAATATATTAATATTGATCGGTGTTTTATATGGGTCCCGATGATCAAAGGATTCATCTGGGTGTTGAGGGATTACTCAACCTCAACATGTTATGTGGTCCCAACAATAAACTGTGATAGGATACACAGTATGTTAGAAATGATATTTTCATAATAAAATAAATTTTTGAACATACTTACCCGCTGGTTATATAATAATAGCTTTATGCTTCTGTCCGGCAGAAATTCAAAACTCGCAGCAATCGCATACATATGCCAGGTATACACTAGCGCCACCACGGAGCTAGGTCGAACTATCCCTCCTAGTATCAGATTTTCCATGCCCATAGGTCTCTAGAGGGGAGGAGGGGGGGATTTTAAGTTATATAACCAGAGGGTAAGTATGTTCAAAAATTTATTTTATTATGAAAATATAATTTTTAAACATTTAAACTTACTCGCTGGTTATATAATAATAGCTGATTGACACCCTTGGTGGCGGGTCAGAGACAGCAACATTAATGGAATTTCACTTAAGAGTTTAAAACAAAACTAGCTTAAGGGTTCGTACCTATTAAGGAAGCTTACTTCAATGGTTCTCTGCATTAATAAGTCTGCTGTCCTTTGAGAACCAGCGATCCACCCAGGGGGCTGAAGAACTCTAGGAGCTGTAAAATGGTGAATAACCTCTATGCTGACAGGACCTCAACTAATACCCTTGTTCCGGGTGCTCTCAAGGAACAAATGACTACCTGACTAAGTCAAAGATTGTGTTAGATTGTCTAACAATTTCCTCCAATCATAAAAATATATACAAGTTCCAAGAGGGGAAAAGGGTACTAGGGATTAAAGGAGTGTAGTAGTAGATCCTTCACCTACTACTGCATTCGCTGCTACGAATGGACCCAAAGTGTAGCAGTCCTCATAAAGAGTCTGGACACGTTTTAAATAAAGTGATGCGAATACAGATTACTTCTCCAAAATGTTGTATTCATCATACTTTGCAGAGAACGATTTTGTTTAAAAGCTATAGAAGTTGCCACAGCTCTTAACTTCATGAGTCTTAACTTTCAGGAGCTTAAGGTCTGCCTTACCACAGTGTGCGTGAGCTTCTTTAATCAAAAGTCTTATGAAATATGATAAAGCATTTTTAGACATAGTAAAAGCAGGCTTTTTGACTGCACACCAAAGAGCTTCTAAATTGCCTCTTAAACCTTTAGTCCTGTCTAAATAGAGCCTTAGTGCTCTAACAGGACAAAGAACCTACTCTAGCTCCTCACCCACCAAATCAGAGAGGTTAGCAATTTCGAAAGATTTTGGCCATGGTGAGAAGGACGTTCGTTCTTGGCTAGAAATTCAAGCTGCAGGGAGCATATACCTTTGCCATTTCTAAAGCCAATGTTTTTGCTAAAAGCATGAACTTCACTGACCCTTTTAGCTGTTGCTAAGCTTACTAAAAATAAAGTCTTTAAAGTCAGATCTTTAAAAGAAGCAGAGTTCAAAGGTTCGAATCTGTCACTCATAAGAAATTTTAAAACCACATCTAAATTCCAGGCTGATGAATCCTGTTGACGTTTTTTAGAGGTTTCAAAGGATCTAAGGAGATCCTGAAGGTCCTTGTTATTCGAGAGGTCTAAATGTCTATGCCTGAAGACCGCTGCTAACATACTCCTGTACCCTTTCATGGTTGAGGAGGAGAACTTGTGCCTTCTTCTAAGCTCTAAAAAGAAATCGGCAATTTGAGCTATAGAGGTATTGGATGAAGAAACTGAGTTAGCTTTACCCCATGCTCTAAAAACTTTCCACTTGGATTGGTACACCCTGATAGTAGAAGTTCTTCTTGCTCTAGCAATAGCCTTGGCTGCTTCCTTCGAAAATCCTCTAGATCTTGCGAGTTTTTCGATAGTCTGAAGGCAGACAGACGTAGAGCTTGGAGGTTTAGATGGTTTCTTGCCAAGTGGAGTTGTCTGAGAAGATCTATTCTCAATGGCAAGCCTCTTGGAACATCCACCATCCATTCCAGTACCTCCGTGAACTAAACTCTTGACGGCCAGAAGGGGGCTATTAACGTCAATCTGGTTCCCTCGTGAGACACAAACTTTTGTAGTACTTTGTACTGCACTTTGAATGGAGGGGAAGCATACACATCTAGGTGTGACCAGTCCATCAGGAACGCGTCTATGTGTGACGCTTCGAGATCTGGAACTGGGGAGCAATACTTCTCTAGTCTTCTGGTTTTTAAAGTTGCGAATAGATCTATGAGAGGGCGGCCCCAAATCCGCCAAAGTTTCTAGCATACATCTAGATGCAGTGTCCACTCTGTGGGGAGAACTTGATTCTTCCTGCTGAGGCTGTCTGTCCTCACATTCTTTTCCCCTTGAATGAATGTTGTTGACAGGGATATCTTTCTTTGATGTGCCCAAACGAGAAGAGTTTTTGCTATCTCGTAAAGAGGCCTCGAATGCGTTCCCCCTTGTTTCGCTATGTAGGCCAAAGCTGTGGTATTGTCTGCATTGATTTGTATTACTTTGTTCAGTACTAGCTTCTCGAACCCCTTGAGAGCCAACAGGACTGCTAACAGCTCCTTTTGATTGATGTGGAGACTTTGCTGTCGTTTTGTCCAAAGACCCGAAATCTCTTGACTTTCCTAGTGTTGCTCCCCACCCCGAGTCCGAGGAGTCAGAAAACAACACAAGGTCTGGGATCTTTTGTTCCAGAGAGAGACCTTCCTGGAGCCTGTTTATGTTGTTCCACCAACAAAGGCACTCTTTTATTGGTTCCGTAAGAGGAATGCTCTCCTTGTCGAGGCTGTCCTCTTTGCTCCAATGGCAATTGAGATGGAACTGAAGGGGTCGTAAATTTAGTTTCCCCAGACATACAAATTGTTCATGTGAAGAGAGGATTCCCAGGAGACTCATCCACTCCCTCACTGAACAAAACTCCTTCTTTAGAAAGGCACAAAGCCTTAGGAGAGCTAGCTGTATTCTTGCAGGTGATGGAAAAACCTGAAAAGTCAGACTATGAATCTCCATCCCCAAATAAAGGATCTTCTGTGAAGGGATCAATTGAGACTTCTCTGAATTCACCAGAAGTCCTAGCTCCTCTGACAGACTCATTGTCAGATGCAAATCCTCCAGACAGCGATTGAGTGAGGAGGCTCTTAGTAGCCAATCGTCCAAGTACAAGGAGGCTCTGATGCCTCTTGAGTGGAGCATGCTTGCCACATTCATCATGATCTTTGTGAAGACTAGAGGGGCGGTGGTGAGGCCGAAGCCTAAGGCCCGAAACTGGAATACTTCCTTCCAGAGGTCTAAGGATAGGATACAACGATATGTCGTCACAGACACACCCTCTATTTGAGGGGTGGTGCTTAGCCAGAAACAAAAAGCTCAAAACTGGACAACTTCCTCCCATACACAAACCTTCCGGTAGCTTGAAGTTTGGATGGATGAGGAAGTAGAAGTAAGCATCCTGGAGATCTAAAGAGATCATCCAGTGGACCTTTTTTACTGCTGCAAGCAAAGTCTTATGAGTCTCCATAGAGAGGTTTTGTCCTCTGGACGTAGCTTGAACAGTATGTGACTGACGTTGGACGTTACAGTTTGTTTGACGATCGACGTTACGAGCTTGTTGCTAGACGTCACGTTCAGCTTTACGCCCGATGTCACGTTCACCTTGACACCCAATGTCACGTTCACCTTGACGCCCAATGTCGCGCTTAGCTGCCTAGCGATCATCGCCGCGCTTGGAAGGTAAACGCTCTATGACATGCTTGGCCGTTTGATGTCTGGTATCAAGAGAAGACACTCAATGGGATATAGAAGCCTTATCACGCTGTTCAAAATTAGCTTGTTGGTAGGCCGCCTGTGCGACAACGCATCCTGAAAAGAATCATGACGAACCAACGCTTTGCTAACAGCAGGCTGATAAGACTGCATAAAAGATGAGAGCCGTTGCTTCATGCCAGCAGCATAGTCCAACTAGGATCAACATTAGGTGACACTGGTGTAGAAAACTTTGATCGCGAACTCGCCTTCCTCATCGCTTACATCACGCTCCACATTTCAGCAGAAGGAAAAAGTCTGGCGGAAGTGGCGGTGCCTGTACCATAACACCAGACTCAGGAACAAGATCCTTATCAGTCTGAACTAAAGCTTTGCCAACTTCTGACATCCTGACAGGCCGTATACAGCAAAAAAGGGGGGACTGCCTTCTCTTACAAAAGCCCTAATGCACTTCCTGCTGTTGCAGCTGAACGTGCTGCTGTACCAACATCTGCAGTTAGGTTCTTTATGCTGCATTGAGGACGCGCTAAAGCACTGCTCTATCAGCACTGTCTTTTGACTTTGTTACTTTTCTCAGAATGATTTAATGCTAATTTATTCTCATCATTTATTCATTTCCTTATTTCCTCTATTTACTGAGCTATCTTTCCCTATTGGAGCCCTTAGGCTTATAGCATATTGCTTTTCCAACTAGGGTTGTAGCTTGGTTAGTAATAATAATAAAATAATAAACAGAGACTCCTTTGCCGTCTTCCTTAGCGAAAAACTCTGAAGGCGGAATGAGGAGCAGCAGGTACAAAATAAAATGGAAACTCTTTAGAAAACTCTCATGAGTTTCTGAAAGTCACTCCCTTTCTCCTACAAGTCTCTAACCTATAGTCCATTTCTTTTAGCGAGTCATATTTGCACCGACTCGCAACGGTGCCCTTTTAGCTCGGAAAAGTTTCCTGGTCGCTGATTGGTTAGAATTATCTTGTCCAACCAATCAGCGATCAGGAAACTTTTCCGAGCTGAAAGGGCACCGTTGCGAGTCGGTGCAAATATGACTCGCTAAAAGAAATGGACTATAGGTAGAGATGTCTTGTTTCCTAGGAGTCAACTCCTTAAGGTTCTGAATTCTGCCTCAATGCTTTAGAGGTTTAATTCTAGCACTCCCAACCAAGAATTAGTTCAAGCAGGCCTTGGTCTGAGAACATAGTATCTTTCTAGTTAATATTTATTTCTTAATACAGTACTGTATAGTGCCTGGCGTAACAAAGTCCCAACGCTAGACGCTCATAGTCATGTAGACATCAAGTTCTACTTGATGTCATGAAAGCTCTTGACTCTCGGCGCCACGAAACTTTCAGAATAATAACGCTTGCGAATAAATAACGCTCGCGATTCAGACGCTCGGAGCTATGCCAATCGCGTCTAGTGAAAGCTAGATGACCAACGCTCTGTTGTTGTCACGCTCAGCTTGGCGCGAGGCGTCACATTCAGCTTGGCACGAGGCGCCATGCTAAGCCACCTGGCGAGCGCCATTATGCTCAGGTGCTTGGCACGCGCCATCAAGTTCAGCTCTTTTTAAGATTTAAGAACATTAAATGCTCATTACCTGTCAAGAATGATTTTAATTTTGTTTTCAGCTTCGCGCCTGATGCGCGATATCGTTCAAAGTTAGAAAACATTTTTACCTCGCCTTACCTACGGCGAGGGCAAGCGTTCTGGGGATCGTCAATAGAAAAAGCTCGAGGGGACTTCTGCTCGGGTCTTATAAGACGTAAGCGCCAGGCTACGCCTCTCGCTTCCCTTCGCCGCTCGACTTGACTTCTCCCATGGGTCAGGGAGCTTGAAAGAGGTCTATGGCTAGGATAACGACAGGTCCGAACAGAAGCACCCTCCACTGTATTGAATAAAATTCACTGCACTAATTTAGCACTAAAAATTTTCATTTTTTATTCTTTGGTATAAAACCAAAAATATACATGCCCGTAGAGGGAGAACTTACTATTCTGTCAAGGGCTTGAATGGGAATGCAATAGTCACTGAATCCCATATAAAATGTAACAAAATATTCAATATAAAATATTAACATATTACATGAATAGATATAGGAATAAAGAATATATCTATACAGGTATACTTAAATCAACCCTTCAATATTAAGGGGTTCCAATAAAAGACGAATAGTCCCATTTAACAATTGGAACATTTATAAATATTATACGAATAAATTTTGTATTCCAAAAACGAACAAGTATACAACAATCCAAAGAATCGTGAGACTATAACGATTGTCATGAATACTATATCGTATAAAAATTAACTGAACGCTAATTCTCTTTAATCTTTGAAAACAGATTAGTTTAAGAAAAAATACTAAAAGGACCTATATAATTGGAAAATGACATATTCCTTTCATCTAATATAATTTAAAAGCTTAATTTTTAAAGAAAATTTTAATTTTCATAAATATTGATACAAAGAGTATTACTGTAACGATAGACTGAGGACTGCGTAGCATAAATAAACATGAACGCTAGATAATCTTTAAAATAGATCGAAGATTATCCAAAGAAAGCATACCAAAAGGACAAAAATTTTCTTAAAATAACATAATCCTTTTATTTTATATAACTAAATATTTTGTAAAAATATTTTGTAAGATAGAATTAACTTATTCTTTGTAGAAAAAGAAAGAAAATGCAAGTCATACTCAAGCTTATGTCAAATGACTGTGACGTCATCGATGAGGCGAGATGTTTACCAATCGCCATATGCTTTCGTTAGTTAAAAAGAGGTTGGAAAATTTCCAATCCTACCTTTTACGCTATAAAATAGCGATAAAATATCAAACAAACACCCAATAAGCGAATGCTCAAACCCTTAACAAGAGTACATCACCATGGTACTGCTAAAATCCAGGTTAAACACGAGCAAATTCCATTTCTATGTAGCCAGTATGGCGGCAGAAGTAAATCTGATACTAGGAGGGATAGTTCGACCTAGCTCCGTTGTGGCGCTAGTGTATACCTGGCATATCTGCGATTGCTGTGAGTTTTGAATTTCTGCCGGACAGAAGCATAAAGCTATTATTATATAACCAGCGGGTAAGTTTAAATGTTTAAAAATTACTTGTACTACTCTATTGTTGTGACACTACCGGGGTTAGGCTAGTGCCTGGTGGCACTAACTGATAGAGAGAGAGAAAGAATGGAAAGGAGGGTTCCTATTATTATGGTTTAGCACAATAACTGGAAGTGTAGGAGGACTGCTGCCGCCTACTGTCTCCTTGCCAGAATGAGAGTTCTAATGAAAGGGGAAGAATCCATCTGATTCTAGCTTCCATCCATCCACAAAAGTCTGTCGGTTGCAAGGTTTGTGGATGGCAGACCAAGAGAGGACTGAAGAATTCTCAACAGTATGTTGGGTTTCCCACCGGCAACCGTCAGGGCCGGCTCAGTCTTTCCCCCCGTGGCATTCACTTCCGGTGAAGGAAGGACATAAGGAGGAAGTGACCGAGGCGGCTCAGGGAGGGAGGAAGGGTTTAGCCTCTTTTCTCTAAAAGACAATATATATCGAACCATATCCATAAATTCTAGGAGATGTATGTCCCCATCCAAATTAATAGGGAACGTTAGGGTGAGGCTAAAAATGGGGATTTACTTTACTAACATATACATATACGAGTTAGGCTAGCCTAACTCCGGTGGGAACCGCAGCCAAAGTTGTTAACACCGAGGTCCCCGGCATATACGAAAAGTAGTCACATTTAGGAAGAATAGAATAATATCGTATGCATAACCTTCACTAGTATAATTTGCCTAACTAGCTATATTCATAGCTAAATACCGGGAATGTCGCTCTACTGACTGAATAAAAAGCAATCATAATGTGCGACAGCGGTCTTAAAATGGCCGGATCCGGTGTTGGCTACGCTCAACCAAACACACTTAAATTATATGAATTTAACTGTGAGAAGGGAGCCTAAAATTATACATGGCATGATTTTTATTCCAAAAATCCGTAACAAACATCAGGAAAAGTTTGAGAGCGCACTTAGCTTAAATGCTACAGAACAAGGAATGGCGGCCGATAGTAGTGCGGAGAGGAGGTCCACCGGGTACCTAGATAACGGCTCCCCTTTTCGTTCGCCACTCTTCCCCCTCAAAGAGTTAAATCTATTCGGGGTGAAGATTGCTATGTATCGTATCTAAAATTACATCCCCTGATATTATGCGATATCCTTAAAAGTCATGTTAAGGATGCTCGTGCCAGGAGTTAGAATTCTGGAGATCTTCGGTTAATTCTCAAGGAGTATCACTGTAGCAAATATCCCTTAGAAAGCTACCTAAAGGAACCTTCCATCAGGACAACATGGCTGAGCCCAAAAACTGTTGTAGAAACCAAATTAAAACTATTAGGCAGTATTTACTGTGTTAATCATCAGCTCGGGCACCACCTTGTGGCAAGGGGCAGTGACATTTTAGGTTAGAAGCTAGCCCACCTTAGTGTAATATTTATTCGCAAATTTCCGCTTATCGCAACTGTCTCTGTAAGCTAACCATCGCGATAAGCGAGGTGTGACTGTATTCACATAAATAACGGAAGGTTTTTTGGGCTCAGCCATGTCTTCCTGATGGAAGGTTCCTTTAGACAGCTTTCTAAAGGATATTTTGCTACAATGATACTCCCAGAGAATTGACCATATATCTCCAGAATTCTAATTCCTGGGGCAAGTATCCTTAAGAAAATTTTTAAGGATATTGCATAATATCAGGAGACGTATTTCTTGATACGATACATGGCAATCTTCACCCCGAATAGAGTTTTCGCTCTGAGGGGGAAGAGTGGCGAAAATAAAGGGCAGACGTCATCAAGGTTACTCGGTGGATCCCCTTCCCGTACTACTACAAAAGGAATGGGTTGCCATGTGTGGCGCATGGCAACCCATTCCTTTTTTAGTAGCGAATTAAGCACGGTGTATTTCCCGCTTGCTCTCGGTGTTTTGTTACTAATTATTGGATTTATCATGCATTCTCCAGCATCTTCATCCTCTAGAAAGTTGAGTATTTAATCTTTCCTGTGTATAATTTTTAGCTCCCTTCTCACAGTTAAATTAGCATAATTCAGATGTGTTTATCGGAGCATGGCCGTTGACCGGAGGCGCCATTTTGGACGCTGTCGTATGCCTAGGCTGGTCCAAGCTTGGGGTGCTAGTAGGAATGAGGGAAGAAGCGTGGGTCGTGGTACGGGTGGGGGGGGTTTGGGGGGGGGTAGTCATAGTAGCGGGCAGTAGTTGGATGTAGAATAGCACCTCGTAGTATCGGGGGATATTGAGGAAGGAGAGGACTAATTGGTAATGGACCTCTGGTAGTGGTTCTAACACGCCCCAGTTACCGACACTCTATTAGAGTGAGCAAGCTGGGTTTATTCCTGGCATTCCATGCAACTTTTTCTCTGGTATATTTAGCAGTATTTATACCTTAGAAATGGTGCTATAAGGAGCATTTCACAGGGCAACACAGGTCCCTCGCCCAGAAATAGATTTTTCCTTCGTCAAAATCCCTTATTTAGTCAGTAGTACGACGTTCCCGGCATTTAGCTTTAATGAATTATAGCTATTTAGGCAAATTATACTAGTGAAGAGAAGATCATGCACGTATATTTCCTCTTCTGTGTAATGTGTCTATCGTATACGATAGGGTCTCGGCGACGTAGCGTAGCCGAGATCCCAACCCGCGCTGGGCTAGCCTAATGCGTTTTAGTATACTTTAGTACATGATCCCGTTTACCCTCTTGTATCGTTATATCAATTCAGTCGGAGATAGTATATCTCTTAGAATTACTAATATAATTTTTCGATACTCGTCTCTTTTAGAGATTTAAGGGTAAACCCTTCCTTCCCTCCAAGTGCCGCCATTAGGCGACAACCCTATCTTGGTCTTGCCATAGAGTAGTGTACTCCGGCTAGTGTTTCTGTCTTCCCTCTTTGCCGGTGAATATCCCGGCTTTGAATTACGACAGTAACTCAGAGTATTCAGTCTTGTTGTCAGCAACTCTACTGCCGAGGGACTAGTCATTCCCGTGCCGGTTCTCAGTTGCAGGCATAGGAAGCCCGGCTTCCCTAGCCCATAACCGAAAGTGGTGGTACGAATGCCGCCACCTTCTCCCTTGTGGTCAAGAGACATGTCTTATATCCAGCAAGGTCTTAGGCTGAGGAATCGTTATTCCTCTGCCGCCCAAGACGGCACTGGTATAGAAACTATGTTTCTGTGTTTGTGACCGATAATGGGAGGCCTTCTTTCGACACAAAATATAAGACCCTTTTCCCTGCCCCTTTCTGTCCTTTAGTGACGGCCTAGCCGTCACAATATCTTTGGCCCGGGTGGATTGCGATGCCGGCCAGACTCCTACAAAGGCGGCTGGATTTCCGCTTCGACCTTCCCCCTAACAGATACTGTGGCTGGATGGAAGCTAGAATGATTACATTCCCCCCTTCCATTTGAATCCTCTTTCTGGAAGAAGGCAGTAGGGACAGTAGTCCCTACAACCCTAGTTATTGTACTAAACTATAATAATACAGTAGCCCTTCTCTCCATGCTTTCTCTCTCTCTCTCTCTCTCTCTCTCTCGGCTAGTGCCGTCAGGTACTAGCCTAGTCAGCAACAAGCCGGCAGAACTACAGTATATGATTATACAGTAGCCAGTATTTCTGCAGTATAGTACATACTGCAGTTAGAAAACTATAAGTATACAATATACAGTAGTATATTTTCCAACATATTCTGTGTCCTTTCACAGTCCATTGTTGAGGCTGCTAAAATAATGTTGAAGTGAAGTATTCCTTCAATATCCTGATGTGCCATTGGTCATCAGAACATAATTTCTTTACCATAAAATATTAATATTCCATTGTGGAAGGGTTAGTGCTAACGTACTCTAACTATAGCTCTAGAATCTAAGGCTCTTCCACCCTAGATTTCCTTAATAAGGAAATTCAAAATATTAATATTGAGGGAGGTCACAGCAATTGCCTGGACAGGAGACACGGATATGTGTCTTTCCTATTTTCTTTCTAGCTTACTATCCTAAGCTATAATGATAATAGCATGTGCTAAATTCATGCATGAATTTAACTTAAATTAATTTATCAGTGTGATAAATTACCCCATACTCATTCCACCTTTATCTTTCTTTACAGGAAGAGGCCAAGGTGAAGTGTGAGGTGATCTTCTGTAACCACAAGAGTAGAGACTTTTGTGGTCACAGCATGTGCAGGTCTCATGCCCCCTGCTCCATCGCAACTGAAACCTTGAGATATTAGGATCCCAAGAATTGCAACGTCTGCTCAGCCTTGATGACCGAGGGTTTCGGCGATCCAAAGACATCAGAGTTGAGGGATACTGCGAGAGAAACGCTTAGGAAGTGGGTACGAGGGTTCCAAAAGAACTCTCCGGGACCGTACCTACCAAGCGAGTTGTTGAGAAGCCTGCTCTTCCCGAAGGCAACAGCTAATGCCGTCGTACCTCAGGCACGACCCGGACCGCCTTGCGTACAGCTTGCAATAGAGGCCGACATCAACGAGGCTTTACAAGGCATGAACATCCATCAGGAGAGGATGTCAGAAGTGTCACTGAAAAGGGTCTCCTTCAAGAGGACCCTAAAGAAGAGGTGCCCAACCACCCGGAGATGAAGTAGATCTTGAGTCGACAGAAGCGGAGGACCCTCTTCTGTCTGTGTCGGCATTTCAGCCTGTGCCGTCAACTTCTTCAGCTCCAACCCCTGAACTAGACCCGCTGGGCCAAGCGGTTGTGGCCCAGATCCAGCAACTAGTTGACTCTCTACGGAAGGAAAACATAGATATGAGGAAGGAATTCTGGGAAGCAACCCGGGTAGTTACTTCTCGTGGGTCATACAAGCGACCCAAAGTGTCTGACCTGCCACCATGCTCCGAAACCAATCTCTGGAGGTATGCAGAGTTCATGCCCATGATGAATGGGAAACTACATTTCGGAGAAGATGGGGGCCATCCCCCCCGGATGACATTCAATTCTGGCCAAACCTTTCGGCTTACCCGGAATGTTTCACCCGGCTGAAGAGTGAGCTTGCGTCTAAGGAAGAGATGGAACCCAAGGAAGTCATGGTTTTCGACCACGACAAGGCACAGGCTCTCTTGACGAGTAGCCTGAAGAAGGCAAGATATACCAACTCCAAAGTTTCTGCGTTGAGAAAGAAACCCCCTACCTTTCTTGCTCCTTCATCCAGAGCTTTCCCCTTCCCAGCTCTAGCTCTAGCTCTCCACAGTGTGCTCAAGGTAGTGGATGCAGGCAAATCATGTCCTACACTAGAGGAATGTAGGCCTTTGTCTCTGGCCTTACCCACAGGTGAGAAGGATTGGAACGAGGTCCACCTAACCTTCTCAGTATCGAAGCTCGACGCGGACATCGCAGGACAGCATTTCAGTGAGAACCTTCCGAAGCTGTCGGACTTTCTCCTGAGAAGAGAACAGGAGACTAAGGAGAGAATAGCCGCCTCCCTATCCCTCCAAAACTGCATGGAGATGTGTGCAGGCATTGCAAGCACCCCAGACATGTATACAGTCCTAGCCAAGATGCACATGGCTACTCTAGGTAATGAGTCATACGCTTTTGTGAAGGCCAGGAGTGCCTGCAGAGAGTTTGTGTTTGCCAATGCAACGGTCAAACACGAACCCAGGAAGTTGATCACTTCCTCTATCTGGGCCAAGGACCTCTTCCCAAAGGAAGTAGTCCAAGAGGTAGTCGCCAAGGCCGCCACGGAGAATAGGAACCTTCTCCAAAAGTGGGGTATCTCTGCCAAGAGAAAATCTTCCCCTGATGCTGGTACCCACCCTAAAAGGAAGATGAAGAAGCCAAGACTGCCTTCTCGACCTGTGCAACATCCCACAGTCAGGATGACCACGGTGCCCCAAATGGTCGCTCAACCACAGACCACTTTCCAGGTGGTGCCTCAACAGCTGGTAGCCCAGTCACCAGCTTTTTAACCCAGGTTTTGAGAGGCACACCACTACCTTTCGCCCAAAAGGTAGAGAATCTAGACGAGGCTCCTCAAGAAACCCCTCACGAGGTAAGGGAGGACATGGTCAGGGTGGCAAACCCTCCGGACCATCCAAGCAACTAGATGCTCCAGGTAGGAGGAAGACTCCTCCACTTTCAGGATTGTTGGACCTTCAATCCCTGGGCCCACAGCCTAATCAAGATGGACTATGGTGGAAATGGAACAAATCTCCACCCTCATTCCCTCAATTCTTCCAACACTCCACCCCCTTACTAGAAGAAAATACCTTACAACTCTTGAATGAATGATTTAAAGTTTTCAGGCATCCTGACATCTAAGGTCATTGACGCTTGTTACAACTCTTGAACAAAAAGGTTATAAGGAAAGCAAAGTTCATCAAATTCCAGGGAAGGCTATTTTGTGTTTCCAAGAAAGACTCGGACAAACTCAGAGTCATTCAAGACTTGTCTCCACTCAACAAGTTCATCGAGAACAAAAAGTTCCGGATGTTAACCTTACAACACATAAGGACCCTGTTACCGAAAGGGGCATGCACAGTCTCAATAGACCTAGCAGATGCTTACTGGCACCTTCCAGTCAGCCGCCTGCTTTCCTCCTACCTAGGATTCAAGTTACAGCCATGCCATTTGGACTAAACATAGCCCCAAGGATATTCACAAACTTGCAGACACAGTCGTACAACAGCTACGCTTAGAAGGCATTCAGGTAGCAGCATACCTGGACGACTGGCTGGTGTGGGCAGCATCCAAGACTGCTTGCCTGCAGGCAGTCAAGAAGGTGATCCAGTTCCTGAACCATCTAGGCTTCAAGATCAACTACAAGAAGTCTCGCCTCTCTCACGCTCAAGAGTTTCAATGGTTGGGAATCCATTGGAACTTGCAGTCACACTGCCTCTCCATTCCACCGAAGAAGAGGAGAGAGATCGCGGGTTCTGTCAAGAGACTACTGAAATCCAACAAGATTTCAAGACGGCAACAGGAAAGAGTACTGGGCTCTCTCCAGTTCTCAGCAGTAACAGACCCAGTGCTGAAAGCAGAACTAAAGGATGCGTCAGGAGTCTGGAGATGATACGCATCAAACGCTCTAAGAAATTAATAGATAGACACCGACCTTGCTACGATCGCTTCTGAGGCCGTGGTCAAAGGTCAAGAGTCTAGCAAGGACAATTCCCTTACAACCACCTCAACCGTCAGTAGTCATCCACACGGATGCCTCACCGGAAGGATGGGGAGGTAATTCCCATCGAAGGAAAGTACAAGGGAACTGGTCACACCAGTTCAAGACCTTTCACATCAACATTCTGGAAGCCATGGCAGTCTTCCTGACGTTGAAGAAACTATCCCCACACAGATCAGCCCACATCAAGTTGGTCTTGGACAGCGAGGTGATAGTGAGAACAAGAAGTTCCGGATGCTAACCCTACAACACATAAGGACCCTGTTACCGAAAGAGGCGTACACAGTCTCAATAGACCTGGCAGATGCTTACTGGCACCTTCCGGTCAGTCGGCCCCTCTCCTCCTACTTAAGATTCAAGCTACAGAAGACAAAGTATGTCTTCACAGCCATGCCCTTTGGACTAAACATAGCCCAAGGATCTTCACGAAACTTGCGGACGCAGTCGTACAACAGCTATGATTAGAAGGCGTTCAGGTAGCTGCATACCTGGACGACTGGCTGGTGCGGGCAGCATCCAAGACTGCTTGTCTGCAGGCAGCCACAAAAGTGATCCAGTTCCTGGACCATCTGGGCTTCAAGATCAACTACAAGAAGTCTCGCCTCTCTCCAGCTCAAGAGTTTCAATGGTTGGGAATCCATTGGAACTTGCAGTCACACCGCCTCTCCATTCCACCGAAGAAGAGGAGAGAGATCGCGGGTTCTGTCAAGAGACTACTGAAATCCAACAAGATTTCAAGACGGCAACAGGAAAGAGTACTGGGCTCTCTCCAGTTCTCAGCAGTAACAGACCCAGTGCTGAAAGCAGAACTAAAGGATGCGTCAGGAGTCTGGAGATGATACGCATCAAACGCTTTAAGAAATTAATAGATAGACACCGACCTTGCTACGATCGCTTCTGAGGCCGTGGTCAAAGGTCAAGAGTCTAGCAAGGACAATTCCCTTACAACCACCTCAACCGTCAGTAGTCATCCACACGGATGCCTCACCGGAAGGATGGGGAGGTAATTCCCATCGAAGGAAAGTACAAGGGAACTGGTCACACCAGTTCAAGACCTTTCACATCAACATTCTGGAAGCCATGGCAGTCTTCCTGACGTTGAAGAAACTATCCCCACACAGATCAGCCCACATCAAGTTGGTCTTGGACAGCGAGGTGATAGTGAGAACAAGAAGTTCCGGATGCTAACCCTACAACACATAAGGACCCTGTTACCGAAAGAGGCGTACACAGTCTCAATAGACCTGGCAGATGCTTACTGGCACCTTCCGGTCAGTCGGCCCCTCTCCTCCTACTTAAGATTCAAGCTACAGAAGACAAAGTATGTCTTCACAGCCATGCCCTTTGGACTAAACATAGCCCAAGGATCTTCACGAAACTTGCGGACGCAGTCGTACAACAGCTATGATTAGAAGGCGTTCAGGTAGCTGCATACCTGGACGACTGGCTGGTGCGGGCAGCATCCAAGACTGCTTGTCTGCAGGCAGCCACAAAAGTGATCCAGTTCCTGGAACATCTGGGCTTCAAGATCAACTACAAGAAGTCTCGCCTCTCTCCAGCTCAAGAGTTTCAATGGTTGGGAATCCATTGGAACTTGCAGTCACACCGCCTCTCCATTCCACCAAAGAAGAGGAGAGAGATAGTGGGTTCTGTCAAGAGACTACTGAAATCCAACAGGATCTCAAGATGCCAACAGGAAAGAGTACTGGGCTCTCTCCAGTTTTCTGCAGTAACAGAACCAGTGCTAAGAGCACAGCTGAAAGATGCGTCAGGAGTCTGGAGAAGATACGCATCAAACGCTCGAAGAGATCTACAGAGACCGACACCAACCTTACTACGATCGCTTCTGAGGCCGTGGTCGAAGGTCAAGAGCCTAGCAAGGACTATTCCCTTACAACCACCTCAACCATCGGTAGTCATCCACACGGATGGCTCGACAGAAGTATGGGGAGGTCATTCCCATCAAAGGAGAGTACAAGGGACCTGGTCATCCCTGTTCAAGACCTTTCACATCAACATCTTAACCCTGGATAGGTACGGTGGGTCGTTCGCGACCCCGAGCGTCAAAAAAAAACAGGTTTTTCTCACGTGACTCAGCCCCGTGACTGAATTTGTGGGTGATCGACCTGCAGGAGGTGTCTCCCCTACACGCTCTAGTAGTGTCCAGATGTGCATTGCTGTAGCTGTACTCCTTCCCCGATTTCTGAGACGAGTCGGGGTCGTTCGCGACCGAGTTTACCCTTCTAAGGTAGTTTGCATAATTATCAAAGTTATTACGTATTATGAAATTGTCGTAGAATGGTGCAACTTGTATAGGTTATCAGTTGTGGAAAGTCTTGGTGGATTGTTTGGCTACCATGTGCATGATTTTTTTTTTAGTTAAAATGTCGTTCATCACCACGAGGACCATTTTACCGCGATTGCCCCTTTTTCATTTTTTTTCATTTTTTTGCCAAGTCATTTTTCCGTAAGATATTGCCAAATAGTGTCGTAAAACTTTTGCTTGTTTAGTGTTGGAAAGTGTGTCTAGATGATCTGGCTTACCCATGCATGACTTTGTTTTTGTCAGATACGACGTAGTTATTGGTATATTGGGTATTTAACTGCGGTTACCAATTTCTGTTTTTTTTCAATATTTGTAAAAATTACTACGTAGTAAGGAATTGCCGTATATTATTCATTTTTTTTTCATGTTTATGTGTTAGAAAGTGTGCCTTGATGGTTGGGCTAACACGTGCATGTCTTTTTTTTTATCTGAGATGCCGTATATTAGAATGTCGGGCATTTTACCGCGAGTACCCCTTTTTCATTTTTTTTTATTTTTTTGCCAAGTCATTTTTCCGTAAGATATTGCGAAATAGTGTCGTAAAACTTTTGCTTTTTTAGTGTTGGAAAGTGTGTTTAGATGATCTGGCTACCCATGCGTGATTTTGTTTTTGTCAGATACGACGTAGTTATTGGTATATTGGGTATTTAACTGCGGTTGCCAATTTCTGTTTTTTTCAATATTTGTAAAAATTTACTACGTAGTAAGGAATTGCCGTATATTATTGATTTTTTTTTCATGTTTATGTGTTAGAAAGTGTGCCTTGATGGTTGGGCTAACACGTGCATGTCTTTTTTTTTATCTGAGATGCCGTATATTAGAATGTTAGCCATTTTTCCGCGAGTGCCCCTTTTTATTTGTTTTGCATTTTTTTGCTTAGTCATGTTACCGTAAGGAATTGGCAAGTAGTGTCGCAAAACTTATATTTTTATAGTGTTGGAAAGTGTTTCTAGATGATCTGGCTACCCATGCCTATCTTTTTTTTAGCCAGATATGGCGTATATATAGGTATGTGTTCGATTTTCCGGTGATTGCCATTTTTTCGTTTTTTCCCAATTCTTTCAAAATTACTACGTACTAAGGAACTATCACAGAGTAATGATTCCTCTAGATGTTTATTTGTCGGAAAATTTTGTTTACTTTTTTTTTGATTGAATATCATCAAATTTTTTTAGCTAAAATATTATATTGTTTTACATTTTTTTTTTTCGATTTTATTTCCCTTCAAAAAAATTTTTTTGGGTCAGAATTTTAATTTTATAGTCGTAAAATAATCGACAATTATCCAGCAACCCACATACAATTTTTATGCATATCCAATAATAATTAGATTAGTAAATAACACCTTGAAATTGACATACCCTTCCTACATTTCAAGTGGCAGATTAGGGAGTCTGAGTCAGTGTGGTTGGCGGCCATTTTGTGGACATATCCGAAGCGTAAGCTGCCCTATCTATATATATTCTTGTTCCCTATAGAATTTGTGATATTTTGGTATATTTTTACCTGCATAAATATCATATTATATATTAAATATATGTATTTTTTTACGAAATTTCTAAGTACTCAAAAAATTACCTTTAGATATGGCCCCTGATATAAATGTAATTTACAAAATAATGAAGATTTTTTTACATATTTCTATTTTAGGATAACATATGTTTATTCCCTAAAAAAATTAGCCACTTCCTATTTCATTTGGGTACCCAAAAAAATTCATGAAATTTGGACAAATTTTTTTGGCCAAAAAAAGTTACCCTTTTTTTCTCATTTCAGATCTTCACCTCCATGGGTCTGACTTCATCCAAAATACATCAAGATGTGTCCTAAACATTCAAGAATCAATTCCTAAAAGGATTTGTGTATATATGTATAAACTTTTTTTTTTATGAATTTTTGTCAGGTCTTTTTTTTTTCTACTTAATTTTTTAAAATATTTATAATAAATAGTTTTTCTGCAGATGAGTAGTATTTATCTTTACAGTTGTTTTAAGCATTCATTGAAGTTTTTTTTTTTGGCAAAAGAAAAAAGGAGGTTACTGCAAAAACTGATTTTTCAAGAATTTTTTTTGGCGTCGGGGTCGTTCGCGTCCGAGTATACCCTTAAAGGGGTGTCCGAGGAGCGTACCTATCCAGGGTTAAGAGGCCATGGCAGTCCTCCTGATGTTGAAGAAGCTATACCCTCACAGATCAGCTCACATCAAGCTGGTCTTGGACAGCGAAGTGATAGTGAGAGGTCTGAACCGACAAGGCTCGAGATCGCCCTACATCTACCAGGTGATGTTGGCCCTCTTTCGCTTGGCAAGAAAGAAAAGATGGCACTTATCAGCAGTTCATCTACAAGGGTTCTGCAATGTGACGGCGGACACTCTATCCAGGCAAAAGCCGATAGTCAGAATGGTCCCTAGATGCAGACTCATTCTCCTTCATCTTGGGAAAAGTCCCAGAACTGCAGATCGACCTCTTCGCAACGAGCGACAACAAGAAACTACCTCAATACGTAGCCCCATACGAGGACCCTCGGGCAGAAGCGACAGACGCCATGTCCCTCGATTGGAACAGATGGACTCACATCTATCTGTTTCCGCCAACAAATCTCCTGCTGAAGGTCCTCAACAAGCTGAGATCTTTCAAAGGGACAGTAGCAGTGGTGGCCCCCAAGTGGCCCAAGAGCAATTGGTTCCCTCTGGTGATAGAACTGAAGCTGAGGCTGTTTCCTCTACCAAACCCAGTGCTATCCCAAGTGGTTCAGAAGTCAACATCTTAGCCTCATCACTGAGAACCCAAAACCTTCTCATGATTTCCTCGCCTTAGCAGTCAAGAAAAGATTTGGGATCTCGATAGACAGTATACAAGTCAAAATCAACCAGAAGACAATATGAATCGTCTTGGAAGAAGTGGGTCTCTTTTGTTAAAGCAAAAAAGCCGACGGAAATCGCGATAGACTTCTGCTTGTCCTTCTTCATTAACCTTCACGAACAAGGCTTGGCTTCCACCACGATAACTACGTGCAAGTCAGCTTTGACTAGACCTCTTCTATACGCCTTCCAGGTGGATCTGTCGAACAAAATCTTCAACAAGATTCCGAAGGCTGGCGCTAGACTTAAACCAGCAGCCCCTCCGAAGGCCATTTCATGGTCTTTGGACAAAGTCTTGCACTATGCTTCGAACTTGAACAACGAAGATTGCTCCCTAAAGGATCTAACACAAAAAGTGATATTTTTGTTTGCTATAGCCTCAGGGGCTAGAGTTAGTGAAATAGTAGCCCTATCAAGAGACGAGGGCCATATTCAGTTCACAGAAGAGGAAGAACTGAATCTTTTTCCCGATCCTACTTTTCTCGCCAAAAACGAGCTACCCACCAAAAGGTCGGGTCCTTGGAGATTTGCCCTCTTAAGGAAGATGTCTCTCTATGTCCAGTAGAATGTCTAAAGGTCTATCTTCGAAGAACTTCAGACTTCAAGGAAGGACAGCTCTTCATAGGAGAAACCTCAGGATCAAACTTAACCCTGAAACAACTGAGGGCAAAGCTCGCCTATCTTATTCGCAGAGCGGATCCTGACAGTACACCCGCAGATCATGATCCGAGAAAAATTGCTTCCTCACTGAACTTTTTTTCAGTATATGGACTTTGATAGACTCCTCTCATACACAGGTTGGATATCTTCTAGAGTCTTTTACAAACATTATGCGAAGCAAGTGCATGAGATAAAGCACTATGTGGTGACAGCAGGTAGTGTTATAAAACCTGTCGTCTAGTGCTGCGATGAACAGAGAACTGTTTGGGACTTTACAGTTATGGGTGAAAAGGTGTTAACACCTGTAAGTGTAATACCTTTTATTAAGGGTCACCCTGGTGCCCCTGGGACTGTTCTTTATAGGTGTAGAATCAAACCAATAACACCAGTGCTGTGTGTACATTTGTACGCAGTGTTTAAACTTGTCCAACATCTACAGTGAAATTATCTTAATAATTTTACAATAATTTGGAGTGGCCATGTTTTAATATATATTTCTTCCCTTACAGGTGATAAATATATATGTACTTTTAGAGTGTTGGTTGTGGAGGATCTGTTTCTACTTTAAAACATTTGTTGTTGTATTCTTGTTCTCTATACAAATATAAAAATGTATTTGCATCTTATTCTGCCAATAAGTAGCTGAATAAAACTAGCCAGAGTCCTTTAATTATATTTTCCTAAGATAATATAAAACACTTGAATCTGATATATGTGTGAACATACTTATGGTAAATTAATTCCATTTGTTCCTACAATATACAAACCTTCTCGCTTCTATACAGTAGTCAGAGTTGACAGTTTCCCTGCAGGGGGCAGGAAGCCCTAAGCTCGTTCAAAGCTTAGCGGACATGATGAATAACGGTAGCATCATATATTTATGCGGTCTGGGTGACCATATAGAAACTGACTCAAAGTTAAGGCACTTATACAAACCCACAGATATAGTACTTTCAAGTAATTCTCTGGTAAACTTCCAACAGGATGACATGGCCGAGCCCAAAAAACGTATTTTGAAGCAAAGCGAAAAATCTATTTTTGGGTGAGATAGCCATGTCGTCCCGATGGACCCGCCCTCCTTTTCTAAGAAAAGGAATATACATATGTAACAATCCCCAAACGAAACTACTCTATCTGTAGCCATCCATGCTTAATTGCAACTAGGAATGGGTTGCCATGCGTGGCGCTGTAGTAGTACGGGAAAGGGATCCACCAGGTAACCTTGATGACTGCTCCCCTTCATTTTTGCCACTCTTACCCATCAGAGCGAAAACTCTATTTGGGGTGAAGATTGACATGTGTCGTATCAAGAAATACGTCCCCTGATATTATGCGATATCCTTAAAAATTTTCTTAAGGATACTCGCGCCAGGAGTTAGAATTCTGGAGACCTATGGTCAATTCTCTGGGAGTATCATTGTAGCTAAATATCCCTTAGAAAGCTGCCTAAAGGAACCTTCCATCAGGACGACATGGCTATCTCACCCAAAAATAGATTTTTCGCTTTGCTTCAAAATCCGTTTGTTAGTATGGGGACAAAAAATAAATTATGTAACAAAAAACTCCCTTGGGAGAAGCACCCAGTCCACAACGGGAAAGGTGTCTACCGAGAGAACAGACAAAAATTAAGGACTGGGCACTCCCTGCCCCGGCCAACATTGATGGGAGAAGTAGAGTGGCAGCGTAAAACTGTAAAAAAAATGTTATTTTTATTATAAAATAAATTTTTAAATATACTTACCTGGTAGTTACATATATACAGTATAGCTTAAATCCCGTGTTTCAACGCGCCACGACAGAAATTAAAATTTAGCGGAGATCGCCGCCATGACAGTAGGTGGTCATACATGAGCGCCATCTCTCATAGGTTACCAGAACCAAACCCAACATTCTTCAGAAATTCCATGCCTCTGTTTTCAGAGGCGAGGAGGGAGGGCTCTTTTATATATGTAACTACCAGGTAAGTATATTTAAAAATGACAAATTCGTAGATAATTTGTATTTTTCCTAACTATACAAACCTTAACTATTTAATAGAGGTTATTACTTTCGGCGTAGTTGAAATGACGAGCCATTAGAATTTTAACGAGGGTTTACTACCCCACCGCTAGTTAGGGGGGGGGGGGGGTAGGGATGGTAGCCTGCTACCCCCCCCCACCCCCCCTCACACACACCTGTGCTTGAGCTCACTTTGCTTGGAGGTAAGACTTCAAGGGAGATAGGGCTGACGGGAAAGTTTGATTAAATAGCTAAGGTTTGTATAGTTAGGAAAAATACAAATTATCTACAAATTTGCCTTTTGTTCCATAACTGACATACAAACCATGCTATTTAATAAGGGTGACACCCATTAGGAAGGGTGGAAAGTCCCTGCCAGTACTGGCTTTTGGCTTTGCCCGGGGACTCAATATTTGAGTGTGTTTGCACTCAGTAATAAGGAGTCCCTGCACCTTGCTAGAACCTTGCTACGCAAGGACTGTGGCCTACGCAAGCTGTGTGTGAAGGTATAATAAAGTGTGACTCGTCCTAGGAAGTTGACCTGTAGTCCTTTAGATGGAAACTTTAGGCTAAGACTCTCCCAATACCACCTTGTCAGGGTATGGGGATGTGACAGTATTATCTTAATACTAGGAACACAAGGAAACATGGTTTACCTGCAGTGGTTTGAGGTCAGCTGTGCAGAGAACCCAGGATGCTGCTTTCCCCAAGAGAGGGGAGATGAAGAAAAGAATAAGGGCCAGACAAACCTTTTCATTCATGCAGACTAAGACCGGGTAACAATGCCCTCAACCTTCTGCTACTTGTCCCCTAAGGAGCCTGAGGTTTTAAACCAGCTGTTGTGCAGCCACCACAGGGCCGATAGAAAACGTATCGAGCCTCCTGTGGGTCACGTCTTGCAGGTAGTGGGCTGTGAAGGTCGTCTAACGCTTCCACACCCCAGCTTGAAGAACCTGCGTCACTGAGAAATTTTTCTTGAAGGCCAGGGACGTAGCTACGCCCCTGACATCATGTGCTCTAGGGTGACGTGACGGAGGAGGGTCTGGATTCAGGGACAGGTGGATCACCCTACGAATCCATGCCGAGATGGTGCTCTTGGTGAACCTCCTCCCAAGTCCTCCCAGTGCTAACAAACAATGCTTGCACCTGGGGACGGATTGCAGCCGTTCTTTTGAGATATAGCCTCAGACTCCTTACTGGGCACAGTAGGAGATGGTCTGGGTCATCTGTTACAGAACGAAGACTCGAAATCTGGAAGGAGTCAAACCGAGGGTCCGGCACCCCCGGATTCTGAGTCTCAGCAATAAACTCAGGGACAAATTTGAACGTTACCTCCCCCCATCCCCCTGAATGGGCGATGTCATATGAGAGACCATGAAGTTCACTGACTCGCTTGGCCAAAGCCAATGGTAGCAGGAACACCGTTTTCAAAGTTAGGTGGCGATCTGAAGCCTGGCGTAATGGTTCATAGGGAGGTCTCTTAAGAGACCTGAGAACTCGAACCACGTTCCATGGAGGAGGTCTCACTTCCGACTGAGGGCAGGTAAGTTCATAACTTAGTATGAGTAGGGAAAGTTCCAGCGAGGAAGAAATGTCCATTCCTTTGAGCCTGAAGGCTAGACTTAAGGCTGAGCGATAGCCTTTCACCGCCGAGACTGAAAGGCGCATTTCTTCCCGCAAATACACGAGGAACTCCGCTATTGCTGGAATAGTGGCATCAAGTGGAGAGATGCCCCTTCCATGACACCAACCACAGAAGACTTTCCACTTTGCCTGGTATACAGATGCGGATGATTTTCGCAGATGTCCAGACATCCTAATCACAACTTGTTGTGAAAATCCTCTCTCAGCGAGGAGGCGAGGAGATGCTGGATAGTCTCCAGGCGTGAAGTCGTAGCGAAGCTACGGCTTTGTGGAAGAAGTTGGCATGTGGTTGTCTGAGTACTGTAGATCGTGTCGTGGAGGGAGTTCTCTCGGAAGTTCCGTTAGGAGCTGTAGAAGGTCTGGAAACCATCCCGCGTGATGCCATAGCGGAGCTATGAGGGTCATTGAAAGATTGACAGATATTCTGGTCTTGTTGAGCACTCTCCTCATCAGAAAGAACGAGGGAAAGGCGTACACGTCGATGTTGTCCCACCGTTGTTGGAAGGCATCTTGCCAGAGAGCCTTGGGATCCGGGACTGGGGAGCAGTACAGCGGAAGCTTGAAGTTCAGCGCTGTCGCGAACAGATCCACAGTCGTGGAACCCCACAAAGTCAGGACTTTGTTGGCTACTAGATGATCCAAAGACCACTTGGTACTGTACTCACTATCTGAGACGCTCTGCTCAGATTGTCGGCGAGCACATTCCTCTTGCCTGGAATGAAACGTGCCGATAGTGGAATCGAGTGGACTTTGGTCCATCTCAGTATCTCTACTGCAAGATGGGATAGCTGCTTCGAAAAGGTACCTCCTTGCTTGTTGATGTAAGCCACTACTGTGGTGTTGTCGCTTATCACCACCACAGAGTGACCCGCCAGGTATTGTTGGAACTGCTGAAGGGCCAAGAAAACGGCCTTCATCTCTAGAATATTTATATGGAGGCACTTTTCTGATTCTGACCACAGGCACAGGCCTGAGGTCCTGTGGTGTAGAACGTGGGGCCCCCACCCTTTCTTTGAGGCGTCCGAAAACAGCATCAAATCCGGGGGAAGGACGAGAAGATCCACTCCTCTTCGTAGGTTCTCGTCTGTCACCCACCACTGGAGGTCCGTCCGTTCCGCAGGTCCCATAGGGATCATGACGTCCGGGGAATCACAACCTTGATTCCACCGGGACTTGAGTCACCACTGGAGGGATCTCATCCTGAGGCGACCGTTGGGAACTAAACGAGCCAAGGATGAGAGGTGACCGAGGAGACGTAACCACGATTGGGCTGGAAGCTCTTCTCGTCTGAGGAAAGGGCTTGCGACCCTCCTCAGCCTTGTTATCCTGTCGTCTGATGGGAAGGCTTCGTGGAGATTGGTGTCTATAATCATGCCTAGGTAAACCAGTCTTTGAGTGGGAAGCACAGAGGACTTCTCGAGATTTACCATGATCCCCAGATCCTGGCAAAGTCCCAGAAGTTTGTCTCGGTGTCGAAGAAGGGATGACTCCGAGTCTGCTAGGATCAGCCAGTCGTCCAGAAAACGGAGGAGACGGATGCCGATCCTGTGTGTCCATGACGATATAGGGTGAACACTCTGGTGAAAACCTGTGGTGCTGTGGAGAGACCGAAACACACCACCTTGAACTGGTACACCTTGTTGTCTAGGCTGAATCTTAAGTACTTCCTTGAAGACGAATGGACTGGGATCTGGAAGTATGCGTCCTCCAGATCCAGTGTACACATGAAGTCTTGCAGTCTCACTGCAAGTCTGACCGTGTCTGCGGTCTCCATGCTGAACGGAGATTGCTTGACAAACTTGTTCAGAGCCGAGAGGTCGATGACTGGTCTCCAGCCTCCAGACGCCTTCTTTACAGGAAAGAGTCGACTGAAGAAGCCTGGAGACCTGTCAAGGACCTCCTGGTGAGCGCCCTTCTCCAGCATGGTCTGGACTTCTGCCCGAAGGGCCTGCCCCCTTGCTGATCCCATGGCAAGGGAGCTCAATGACACTGGATTCACTGTTAGGGGAGGTAGAGATATTGTGAACGGGACGCGATATCCCTGACTGATTACGAAAATCGTCCAGGAATCGGCCCCGAGTAGCTGCCACCTGTCTGCGCAACTTTGTAGGCATCCCCCCACTGGTGGACATGCAGGGGGGACTGCCAATCCTAACGTTTGCGGCCTCGGCTGCTCCCTCTAGGATTCTTTCCTCCCCTGGAGGACTTCTTGCCTTTCCTGTCCTTGGCAGGAAAGGGCTTAGACACCACTGTCTTCGCTGCCGTTGTCGGTTTCGTGGTCTTGGTAGGACGTGGCTGTTGAGGTGCTGGAGGTTTATAGGGGTTGGATGTCAAAGCCCTATGTAGGAGGGAGTCTTGATGGGACTTCCTCCACCTTTCAGCAGCATGCTTCACGTCCTTAGGCTCAAATAGGTTCGTTCCCATAACGGAAGAATGTCTGAGCCTGCTGGTCTCGGTGCTAGGGCCCTTCTGGTGGAACCTCTCAGACACCGCATCCCGACGTTTCAGGATGGTGTTTGCCCACAAGTTCGAGACTTGGTGGGCCAGAAACTCGATCATGCGAGTGCCTGAGAGTAAAAAGGTCTCCATAGCTTTCCTGGTACGTTTTTTGGATAAATCCTCCGAACGTAACAGGATACCTAAGGTCCCTAGCAAGATATCCAGCCACGAAGTGGCCTGCATGGCACACTTCGCAACCTTCTCCTGACTAAGGATATCAGTTGCCGAGAACGCGACCTGCCGGTTGGAGTGTCTCTCAAGAGGGACTCCCCTGGTAAGCTCTTCCAATGAATGGTGAAGGGGAAGAGCTAAACAAGGCTCCTCTACGATCTCAAAGTACCTCCTCTGCTGTACACGAGGAGGTGGGAAAAGCTTGTTGCCGGCACTGGATCGGCTGGAGGAGGCAAGCTCGGAGAGCTGCACTGCGATCTTGTCCCTGGCACTCTAAACCCCCTGAGACCAGGGCAAAGCTGCACTGCCCTTAGAGGGTTTTTGAGTCCCAAAAACTCGGTCCAAGACCATGTCTTTGCCCTCCTGAGGAGAAATCTCTGGGTCCGCAAACCCATTGAGAGACCTCATAAGAGTCAGAACCTGCCAGAATGCATGTTCTGACTCTTGCAGCTCTCCTCCGGAAGGACTAGCAGCGACGTCTCCTGTCCCCAAAGGCTCTTCCTGGGGAGACTCGCGGACGTTCTCCGAGTGACTGGCTGGCTCTGGTCTAAGTCTTGCTGAGGACTTCGGTACAGTCTTGGAGTCCTTCGACTCCCTCCTGGGAGGGATGCAGGACTCCAACAACGACGGAGGTAGACTCTTCTCCCCCCCTACCCGAGAAGACTTTTCAGCGCGAGGTGGGGTTTCCCTCAATGGTGTGATGGGGGAACGTCTCACCTCACGTGACTCTCCTGAGGATGGGAAGTCCTCGTCCCAAGGGGAGGAAGAAAAAGTCTGGGGGGGGGAGGGGGCCTATCTCGAAGACTTACGAGGAGACAGCCTCGTCCTCGGAGAAGTCACCGCGTCCGAAACTCCTCTCTTCCTCTTCAAGGGAGTAGATGCAGCCAAGGATTTGTGGCCCAACTCAGAGAGAACAGGCTTGAAAGCCTGTGCTACTGCTCTGATTAGAGCCCAAACCAGGGCTTCCGGCAGACGGCTGCGCTGTCAGACACTCCCTCTGGAGGGACAGGGATCGACGGATCCCTGGGAGGAGTTTCCATAAGGGGGTTTGCCTGAAAAGAAAAGGAGGATAAAGAAGAAATGTCCTTGGACCTTTCTGGAACCTTTCCTCTACCGGCGAGCGCGCTGTTCTGCTCTTGCGGGGCGGGGGGGGGAATGCGGCGATGGTGACCTTACCGTGCGTTGTCCTGCAGCCTCGCGTGTGGGAGGGTATTGGCGATCGCGCTGGCGCGATGGGGAATACCCGGGGTCGCGCGCGGAAGACTGCTGGCGCGGGCGAGTGATGGCGCATAGGGGCGCGCGCAGGAGACTTCATAGTTTGCGCAGGAATCAGATTGCGCGCCCGCGCGCACGAAGGTGTATGTTCGCACGTGTGCGGGCGCGCAGGATCAAGGTGAAGAGTCCGTGCAGGCGAGAGACTGTGTGCTCTAAAAGCCGATGGGAGCGCGCGCAGGAGAGATATCTCTTGCGCGCGGGTGCGCAGCTGGAACCTGCGTGCGTTGGCACGCCTCTTGGGCGCTTGTAGGTGCTGGCGAGAGATGGCGCGCAGGTGACGGTAGACGGCGCGTCGGTGAGCGCTGGCGCGTTGGAGAGTGCTGGCGAGTAGGGGAAGTTCTAGACTTCCCTACTGCGCCCAGATCCAAAGATCGTGGGCGCGCAGGAGAGCGCTGGTGCGCAGGGGAGCGCCGGCGCGCAGGCGAGCCCTGGCGCATTGGTGAATGCTGGCGCACAGGAGAACGATGGCACGCATAGCGCGCAGAAGGTTGAGGGCGTGCAGTGGCGCGTTGGCAAGCAGGTGAGTGCTGACACACAGGTGAACGCTGGCGCGCAGGTGAGCGCTTGCACGCTTTATCAGGAACCTCGGCCGCAGGTGAGCACTGGTGCGCTATATCAACAACAGTAGGAGAGCGCCTTTGCACTAACTCCAAAACCTCAGAGAGGTCAGCTGAACGTTGGCGCGCATGTTTTTCATGGCGCGTAAGGGACGTATGCGCTAATTTGCGCGTACGCCCTTGTTGCCCCGAAGAGACCGCTGCCTGTTTTATAAAAACAGGTTTCGTTGGCGCCCACAGCGCATCAGCAGCCAGGAACGGTGATGGCAGGTCAGCAGGTCTGACGGGTGGAAGGTCGGCGTGTCCTTTGTAAGGACGACCTTCCACCGAAGGGGCTCGTGAACGATCCGCAGAGAGGTCCAGGGTTGTAGCAGGAACAGTCGGAGATCGTTGACGAGGCTCCTCTGCGGCGGACTGCAGAGGTGACGACGAACCAAAGAGGCACCTCCTCACACCCTTGTGAGGTGAAGGAAGACCTCTCCGGCGAAGAGGAAGGCGAGCCTTCCGGCGTATGCGCCCTCTGGGGGCCGTTGGGTCAGCAAGCTGACCATTAGCAGTCCTCCGAAGAGGAGTCTCTGTGAGTGAACTCCCCGAGGGGGAGAATCCCCGGCAGGAGAGACTGTTGGACTTAGTTCCTCCCTCGAAGGTTGAGCAGAGGGAGAAACTAAGCCTTCAGCTACAGCAGGTTGAGCAGTTGCACAGGCATTAGGAGATACTGCATCAGATACCTCTGCCACCACGACGTCGACGATAGACAGAGGATCAACCTCTGCCAATGTCGGCGATTGCTTGACAGCGGCACCCAACAGGATAATGTCAAACAAGGCTTCCTTGGAGGGCGAACCTTTGAGCCCCAAGGAAGACCAAAGCTGAAATAAATCACTTACATTTACATTTAAATTCAATTCCTCCACCAGAGGAAGAGGTGGAGCTGCCTTGCTAGGGGAGGCAACGCCATCTCTCGAACCTCGAGGTTGGGAAACAGAACCATGGTCTACACTACCACTTGACAGTTTCTCGGAAGAAACCGATCGAGTGGGAGCTTCGGAGGAGGTTTGGGCAACGGAAGAAGAGTCCTTGGATTTTTCTCCTTTCAAAGAAATCTTCGAAGGAGAAATATCCCGCCTGGACTTCTTCCATCGCCGAGAAATCCTCTCCCACTGGGAGATAGACCACTCCCTACACTCACCACACTTATTAGTTCTATCACACCGTTGGCCCCTACAGTAAGGACAAAGGGTGTGAGGGTCCGTCTCGACCGCCGACATAAATGTACTACAAGGGCGGTCGGGTAATCCAGGACATTTGCGCATGATCGCAGAGGCCAACTTCACAAACAAACCTGTAGGAGAGAAAGCAAAAAGACATTAATGGCTGTCAGAGAGGCGAGGGTGAGAGCGGACACGTCCGACTACCACCCGAGCCGAGAGCAAAGTGAGCTCAAGCACAGGCGTGTGTGAGGGGGGGGGGGGGGTAGCAGGTTACCCTCCCTACCCCCCGCTAACTAGCGGTGGGGTAGTAAACCCTCGTTAAAATTCTACTGGCTCGTCATTTCAGCTACGCCGAAAGTAATAACCGATATTAAATAGCGTGGTTTGTATGTCAGTTACGGAACAAATTTATTTTATGATAAAAATACCATTTTTAAATATGTAACTTCCCTGGTAGTTACATATATATAGCTGATTGACACCATTGGTGGTGGGTCAAAAACCTCATCACATTGGGAATTCGTATAATTATTAATAGCTACAATTAGTAGTACTAACAATCTGGTTCTTACCTGATAAGGAAGCTGGCTTCACAATTATCCTGCCTCATTTCGCCTGCATTCCTTAAGAGACTCAGCAGTCCACTCAGGGGGCTATAAAAGTCTCTGTGGGGCTGCCACAAGGTCCTTGACTTTAGCGTGGCTAGACCTCTACCCTTGCAAACCTGGTATAGCCATGGATACTGAATCTGACCACCTACTCAAAAAAAACACCAACTTGACTTGCATCCCAAACTGGAAGATTGCAACAACCTTCACAGACAACCTGTGAACACAAGTACAAGAAAAAAGGCAAGGGTATATAATAAGTTATAGGGAAGAGGCAGTAGACCCTTCTCCATCTACGACGCCGGCGGTAGCGTACGGACCCAGGGAACAGCAATCCTCATACTGGGTCTGAACATCTTTGAGATAGTAGTCTGCGAAGATTGATATACTTCGCCAGAATGTAGCCTCTAAAATTGATTTCATTGATTTATTATGCTTGTAAGCCATAGAAGTTGCAACAGCTCTAACCTCATGTGGTTTCACCTTAAGGATAGGGAAACTCCTTTCCTCACAATTCTGGTGAGCTTCTCTTATCAAGTGCTTGATGAAAAAAGCTAGAGCATTTTTTGATAATGGTAAAGAGGGTCTTTTAACAGAACACCAGAGGTTTTCTGTTTGTCCTCTGTTTGCAACTCTCCTACCCTTTTTGCTGTAGCCAAAGCAACCAGGAAAAGTGTCTTTTTGGTAAGATCCTTCCAGGATGCCTTGTCCAAGGGTTCAAACCTACTTGAGGTTAAAAAGGCCAGAACTACATCCAAGTTCCAAGAGAGGTTGGATTGTCCTTCCTTTTAGTTGTCTCAAAAGATCTAATGAGATCTGAAAGATCCTTATTACCTGACACGTCAACGTGTCGGTGACGAAAGACGGAAGCTAACGTGCTGCGGTAACCCTTGATGGTAGGCACAGCAAGCTTCTCTTTTGTACGCTGATGTAACAGAAAATCTGCTATATTGGCTATAGAGGTACTGGTAGAGGAAAGCTTGTTATTCCTGCACCATACTCTAAATATGTCCCACTTGGATAGGTAGACCCTAATAGTGGATGTCCTTCTGGTTCTGGAGATAGCTCGCGCAGCCTCCCTTGAAAAACCTTTCGCTCTTACCAGCTTTTCGATAGTCGAAAGGCAGTCAGATTGAGAGCGAGGAGATTTTGGTGGTACCTCTCTATAGGTGAGGCTGTTTGAGTAGATCGCTCCGATTTGGTAATGTTCTGGAGGTATCTACAAGCCACTCCATCATCTCTGCAAAACAAGGTCTCGTGGGCCAAAATGGAGCTATCAGAGTCATGCGGACGTTGGTTGATTCCCTGAATTTTTTCAGGACTCTGTCTAGGATCTTGAATGGAGGAAAAGCGTACACATTCAGACCCTCCCAGTTCAGAAGAAAAGCGTCCACTGCGGCTGCTTCCTGGTCTGGGACTGGAGAGCAAAATACCGGCAACCTCTTTGTCATTTGTGTGGCGAAAAGGTCTATTGAGGGTTGACCCCACAACATCCAAAGGCTGGTGCACACCTCGTGATGCAGGGTCCACTCTGTGGTTAGAACTTGTTTCCTTCTGCTGAGCAGATCCGCCCTGATGTTTTTCTCCCCTTCTATAAAGCGAGTAATCAGGGTTATGTCGCTCGCT
This sequence comes from Palaemon carinicauda, assembly GCF_036898095.1. Classification (NCBI taxonomy): domain Eukaryota; kingdom Metazoa; phylum Arthropoda; class Malacostraca; order Decapoda; family Palaemonidae; genus Palaemon; species Palaemon carinicauda. The sequence continues at coordinate 41,849,993 of NC_090757.1, read as the reverse complement.
TTCGCCCAGAGGAGTAGATCTCTTGCACCCTCGTAAAGTGAGGCCGAATGAGTGCCTCCCTGCTTTTTGATGTAAGCCAACGCAGTGGTGTTGTCTGCGTTGATCTGAACCACTCTTCTTTGGACTTCCTTCTGAAAATGAATGAGGGCTAGGTGAATGGCCACTAACTCTGAGATTTATGTGCCATTTCTTCTGAGCCTCTACACAAAGACCCGATATTTCGGCCTTCCCGAGTGTTGCACCCCACCCCATGTCTGAGGCGTCAGAGTACAACACTAGGTCTGGGTTCTTTAGATACAGATCGAGCCCTTCCTGGAACTTGTTGGCATCGTCCCACCACTCCAAGTGATTCCTGATCACCAGAGGGATCGGCATCCACTTTTCCAGACTTTGATTTCTCGTCCAAAACTTTGCCAGATGAAACTGAAGGGGACGAAGATGAAGTCTTCCCAGGGACATGAACTGTTCGATTGATGAGAGGGTGCCCAGGAGACTCATCCAATCTCTCACCGAGCAGGACCGTGAGTCTAGGAAGTGACGCACTTTTACTAGGCAGTCTAGAATGCGTTTTGGGGCTGGAAAAATCCGAAAAGCCGCTGAGTGAATTCTCATCCCCAGATAAATTATATTTTGTGAGGGTGTTAGTTGAGATTTGGGAATATTTAACATCAGGCCTAACTGACGCGTTAAGGACATTGTCATTTGAAGAGCCTCCAGACACTTACTTGTGATTCCGCTCTGAGTAGCCAGTCGTCCAGATATAATGAAATCCTTACTCCTTTTAGGTGAAGCCAGCGAGCCACGTTGGACATTACTCGGGTAAAAAGTAGGGAGCCGTGCTTAGTCCAAAACAGAGTGCTTTGAACTGATAGGTGGTCTTGAGGAACACGAACCTTAGAAACTTCCTGTGGTCCGGGTGTATCGGGATATGGAAATACGCGTCCTGCAGATCCAATGACACCATCCAGCAAGAACTGACGCTGAAGTTTCCATGGCAAACTTTACTTTGCTGACGAACCTGTTCAAAAGACTGATGTCCAGATCAGGTCTCCATCCCCCCGAGCTTTTCGGAACTAGGAAAAGCCTGTTGTAAAACCCCTCCGAGGAAGTGTCCTCTACCACGTCTATGGCTGATTTTGACAGCATAAGGTTCACTTGCTCTTGAAGAGCTGCTGCCTTGTTCTCTGAGTGGGTTGTTGACAATTCTAAGGGTATCGACGACATGGGAGGCATTTTCAGGAAGGGGATCTTGTATCCCTCCTTGAGGACCTTGATCGTCCAGGAGTACGCCCCCCTTTGGCTCTACTCTTGCCAAAAGTGTGAAAGCCTGGCTCCCACTAGTGTCTGGAGATTGCATGTCTCACTTTCTTGATTTATTTTGCTGTCTTGGGAATCTGCGAGCTTGACCTCCAGCAGCACTTCTTTGAAATCCCCTAGAAGGGCCTCTCCCACGAAAGGGCTGACGAGTGGGAGGAACCTCCTTTTGTTTCCTTGTTGAAAAACTAGCTGGAAGAACTTTCTTGGCAGTCCTAGAGATAAGGTCCTGTGTAACCTGTTGCGACAGCTGCCGACAAATCTTTCACTAAGTCCGGAGGGAAAAGATGATTGACCAACGGCGCAAATAAAAGTTCAGATCTCTGAACAAGTGATAAACCTGAGGATAAGAATGAACAAAGCGTAGCCCTCTTTTTAAGAACTCCTGCCGTGAAAAGGGCGGAGAGTTCGATGGAGCCATCCCTAACGGCCTTATCTAGGCAGGCTATCAGATGCATCTGAGCCTTGTTCTTTGTGTCTGTGGCCTCTGCGAGAGCTCCGAGAGTCTAGTCCATAAGGCTGAAGACTTCTATTGTCCTAAATATTCCCTACAGTAGATGGTCCATTTCCGAATTGGACCACATAACCTTCGACTTGCTCGTGGCTGATCTGCGTGATGAATCAACGAGTCTGTAGAAGTCTCCCTGGGAAGAGGCCGGAACTCCCAAACCGAGAACTTTCCCAGTCGAATACCACACTAGATCTGGAGGCCAGTCGAGTTGGAGGAAAGGAAAAGGAGGCCTTCTCTAAATCCTTCCTTTTGGCTGTCCATTGGTTGAGAGTTGAGAATGCTCTCTTAACCGATCGTGCCAGAACCATCTTCTTGAAGGAGGATGTCTTTGGGGGTCTGCCCTTCAAAAACTGAGAGGGCGGGCTTTGAGGCATAGGTTGCGTTAAATCTTCTGGATACAGAGATGTTAAAACTGTCAGAAGTTTTTTAAGGTCAGCTGCCTGCAGTGAATCCTGAGAGTCAACCTCTACTTCGGCTAAGGGAACATCAATTACCTGAGTCGAACGGGTCGGAGACAAAACCGCGTCATCCTGTCGGTTATTGTCTTCCAAAAATAATTCATCCTGTCCTGAAGGAATCTCATGAAGGATATCATCCAGTTGCGAAGAAGCATTATGTTTACGTTCTGTAATATTCGAGGGAGAGACAGGTTCCAGTGCTTCCAGTCTAAGTTCATCGTGCTGTAAGGAAGCATCAACCTCGTGAACCCCATGCGAAGGTAAATCCTGCTCGCGTGCGTCCAGCATGTTGTATGTCAACCGCGTGATGTGAGGGAGCGTTAGCTGCGCGTTCAGAGTCGCAAAGGAGAGACAATAACTAGTCTATCCTGTTGCGAGGACAAGTCCTGAATGTATGCGTCCAGCATGCATCCAGATTGAGACCGCTGTATGTTTCCATGAGAGGTATCATGCGTCCCGTATGCTGTAAGTCTAACGTGAGTTGCGAGTGAGCGTTAGTATCGCGTCCAGTAAGTCGCGAAGAAGAGACAACTGTTTGCCTATTATGACGTGGGGAGAAAACCTGACTGCATGCGTCCAGCATAAGTCCAGACTGCCGCATGCATCCAGCTTGCCATGAGCTACCAGCCTGCTGCATGCATCCGGATTGCCGTAAGTTTACAGCTTGACGCGAGGAAGCGTTAGTCACGCGTCCCGCAGATCGCGAAGGCGAAACAACTGCTTGTGTGGAAAAATTTTGACTGCATGCGTCCAGCATACGTCCAGACTGATGTCTGCGTCCAGAATGCCGCGAGGGAGAGACCAGAACCTTGTCGCTTGCCGCAACGCGCCCCGGTCGCTGCGAGTGAGCGTTGCTGAGCGTAGGAGAAATACGCAGTACAATAATGTCTTGATTAACGGAAGATCCTTTTCTTGCTCTATTGATTACTTTAGTTTCTTTTAGACGAGATTTCTCTGTTCGAGAATCATAAGCGTCAAACGGACAGAATCGACCTCTTTAATTCAGGCAAATCAGATACATGATGAGCGTCGTGTGCGCTAACTGAATAATGTACTGACCGCTGTGAGAGATCGTCAACCGTAGTCGGGCGACCACCAGGGGAAAGTCCTTGCGACATTTCCAGCACGCCTTGTGCGCGATATGAACCGAGTGCAGTACCGATCGTTGTGAGGGATCGTCAACAGTATTCGAGTAGCCACCAGGGGAAAGTCCTTGCGACATTTCCCAATCTGGAGGAGGGGAAGAAGCGTGTACTGAAGTAAACTGAGCACCTCCTTCCTCCGACGAACTATGCATCCTATGTGAATGTTTCGGCGCCGACACGTCATCTTCATCCGAAAGGAAAACCTTCGGCGAACACCAGTTACTGCAGGATGGTTTATTAGGAGACATACGTCTCTCGAGTGGTCTTGAACGCCAACCACGTTGCGGTTTTGCGTCGTCCGACGAAGACGCATACATTTCTACCTCGCCTTTCCAGCGGCGAGGGCGAGCGACCTGGGGATCGTCAACATGATCGCTCAAGGGGACGTCCGTTCACTGATCAAGGTTTGGCATATCCTTTGGCCTTTCGACATTCCTTCTCCCAGGGGTTGGGGAGCATGGAAGAGGTCCCGGGCTGGGATTATGACGGACACGAACGGACGCACCCTCCACTTCACTTTCACTATTGTGCTTTGCAAGCCACACACTGCACCCCACATAACTTCTTTTTCCGTAGTCAGGGAACGAACCTGTGCGCCTAAGGCTGAAAGAGCAGCCGTCACATCCTTTAAAAAAGGTTCACTTACCTCCGACACCATATTGGGGTCTGGGACTACTGCTCTAGGAATAGGAATATTAGAATGTACATTGGAAGGAATATCACCATCAGAAGATCTATTAGAAAGCACACTGGTCGATTTAGCCCTTCTAACTCTATCCTTCTCCAGACGCTTAATATAGCGATCAAAAACATTCCACTCTGAATCAGACAAAGAAAGCCTTTTACACACGAACCTTTGTCATGTTTGATCATAATTACACCGTTACGGCCGGCTTCACGGGAGATAACACAATCATTCATTGAGGTTAATGTTATCGTACCGGGGACGGTCACGATATCACGGTGACGGGCCTTTGCTACCGGATCTCCGGTACAAACAGAGATCAAGCAGACGGCCAGAACCGGAGTTAACAATGTGATACCGATGAAGACTTCACAGTTTCATTATTACGGTCCCTTTTTCATCGAATCTCCGGCTTCACTGGAGATAACACAAACATTCAGTATTAGAGAATGTTATCGTACCGCTGAGGATCACGTTTTCACGATGACGGACCTTTGTCAATAGTTCTCCGTTACAAATAGAGATCAATCAGACGATCAGAATCAGGGTATGAACCCTTTTTCATGAATAATCACAATATCGTTATTACGATCCTTTTCATCGAATCTCCGGCTTAACCGGATATCGTACAGGCGATCAGCATTGAGGTTAATATTAGTTTTCCTCTGGTGTTCACGTTGTCACTATGACGGACCTTTGTACCGGAGATTGGTACCGGAGCTCCGGTACAGACAGAGATCACTCAGACCACGGGTGGCCAATCTCTTGTTTTGCTGTAAAGGAAAGGATTTAACATGAATACAAAGTAAACTGTACTTACTTTAATGACACTTTGAATATGCGTTGGTAATATTCATTAGCTATTCTTGAAAGTCCTAATAAAAATATATGAACATAACTATGCCTATATTTATGCATATATTTAATTCTAACTATGTATAAATATGGATAAATATCCAGACAACATCGTGTTCAAATAGAAATAAATTGATTATGCCTATATTTATGCATATTCAATTCTAACTATGCCTAAATATGAATAAATATCCATACAACAGTGTTCAAATAGAAATAAATTGATTGTGCCTATATTTGTGCATATTCAATTCTAACTATACTGTACCTAAATATGAATAAATATTCATACAGCATCGTGTTCAAATAGAAATAAATTGATTATGCCTATATTTATGCATATTCAATTCTAACTATGCCTAAATATGAATAAATATCCATACAACATAGTGTTCAAATAGAAATAAGTTTCCACTCAGTACTGGGAACCGAACGTTGGCCCCTTCTAATGAAGGGCCGGGTCGAGACCAACCATGCCATGAGAGGCTATCTACTGTTCCTTGAAACTCTGGTCAGTGAACAGATGAATCAATAGAATACTAATAGCCAGTAAATAATGTTAGACCCGGTTCTGAACGTCTGAGTCAGGGGTGGCCAACCTGTGGCGAATGCGCCAACAGTGTCACATTTCATGAATACAAGTGTCGAACTATACCCCAAAAGATAGTACATTAAATGACTTTTCTTTAAAATTGATTTTTATGAGTTATACAGCTGATCCCAGCCTGTGAATAGGATCACTAACCAAAGTTCAAGGAACATCCAGACTTATGTCCCCTTTCTGTTACAGAAGGTTCGCCTACATGGTTCCCGTCAGGATGATGATGAATCTCTCTGGCCTGCAAGAGAGGCTCTCCGCCCTTGGGTATCAAGGTTGGGAAGAAATGCTCCATCTAGAGGTCCCTATCTCCTCAGAGTGTCCTCTCTAAGGTTGGACGACGACCCCATGGACGGGCAGGTAGGTGGGGATGAGTTTTGAGCCTTCAGCTATGCAATTACCTACGTCACCGACCTAGGACCCTTAAAGGATCCTGATGTTCATGTTACCCTGCATAAACCGTGACTGCTAAAAGCAACACATTCTAGGGAAAACCAAGGGGCTATGACGGAGCTCAAAAGTATGGTGGTGAGTCGGATCCGTTCAGGAACTCGGAAGTTTCCCCCTTCAGCCCCAGGCATATCGAAGTAACCTCCTTCGATAAAAACAACGCATAGAGATTTGCCTTACATGTTCCATATATAGATGGTACCATAAATCTGGATGGCATAGACGTCCTCCCTCTGGGGGACCTAGATTTTACTCCCAGGTACTAGAATTCCCGTTCAACGGATTCGTTCGATTGAAAGAGATTGCCTTGGTTAGGTTAGACAAGGTACCGAAGGTAACAGTATTATTTCCTAAAGGGCAGGCCCGATCTGTCTGGACCAGGATGTTGTCAGTCTGGGGGGTACGATAATTCCAAGATCTGCCCTTCCAATTCGACCTACACGTTTGATGGTCTGATCGGGTTAGTTGTGGGAAATACGTTCTGTCTGAGGCCTCTATCAGACAGGAATCGATAGTCGGTTACCCACTCGTCATCACAGCCTTCCTCTGATTCGACGTCTATGCATCCAAATCCCCCTCATCAGGTGGTCTACCTCACTGATTCCCCAGGTACACAGCCCAACCCCGTTGGGATGTTTTACCTGCATACAGCCCTAGATCCGAACCCTCAAGCTCCTCTCGTGGACACCAGAGAGGAAGCTACAGGAGTAGAAGACAGTCTCGCCATCGAGACGGACCTAGGAAAAAGGGGGCTCGGAGAAGGAAAGGACCTAGATTCACCCCCTCACAACGCGGTGGTCCCGGTAGGGGGTAGACTTTACCATTTTCGAGACCATTGGACCTTCGGTCTGTGGGCTCATAGCATAATCTCTAAAGGTTTGAGGTGAAAATGGCCACAAGGTCCTCCTCCTCCACCAGTGACCTTCTCCCAGAAATCCACTCCCATCCTGAAAGAGTACACCACAGGGTTACTCAAGAAGAAGCAATCAAACGGGATCGATCACTGAAGTTCCAAAGCCACCTGTTCACAATTCCGAAGAAAGGCTTGTCGGCATTGAGAGTGGACCTGGACTTGTCAAGCTAAACTCTTACATTCTCTGCGACAAGTTCCGGATGTTGACTATCTCTCAGGTACGGACCTTACTTCCCCGTGGGACCGTCACCACCTCTGTCGATCTTACCGACGACTATTATCTTGCGCCTATAGCTCGAAACTTCTCTTCTTATCTGGGTTTCCGCCTAAGCAGGAAAGCCTTTGTGTTCAAGACATGCCCTTTGGCCTCAACATTGATCCCAGGATATTCACGAAACTGGGAGAGAGAGTGTTAGAACAACTCAGGAACCAAGAGATACAGATCATTGCTTATCTGGCCGGTTGGCTCATTTGGGCCCGGCCGGCCATAGAAGGCAACAGAGCTACGAAGGAATTACTTCAATTTCTCGACAACCTGTGATTTCGGGTCAATCTCCAAAAAATCTCGCCTGCAACCATCAGGCCACTTAGAATGGTTAGCCATTCAGTGGGACCTTTCGAAGCACACGTTGTCTCTCCCTTCCAAAAGGTAAGAGGAATAGTTTCCAAGATCAAAAATTTTCTCAAACACAAACAGGTGTCCGAAGAGCCTTAGAAAGTATCCTCGGACTTTTCCAATTCACTTCAGTAACAGATCTCCTAATAAAAGCCAAACTCAAAGACATCAATCGAGTTTGGAGAAAGAGAGCTACAGTACCTATAAGAGACATGGTCTCGAAGATCCCCTCTGTCTTGAAAATGAGACTACGCCCATGGTCCGAACCGAAGGACCTCTCCAAATCGGTTCCTCTACAATTCCCACCTCCACAAGTGACATTCCATACAGCCGCGTCTCTAAGTGGATGGGGGGGATTACTCCGAACATCAGATGTTTCAGGTTCTTGGTCACTCACCATGAAACAGTCCCATATCATTGTTCTCAAAGCCCTGGCAGTGTTCTTGACCCTGAAGAGAGACTCTCCTCCGAGGTCGACCCACATCAGAGTAGTGTCAGACAGCACAGTCGCAGTACACTACGTCAACAGGGGAGGATCCAAGTCACCCAACCTGAATCAGATCCTGGTCACTATCTTCGCCTGGGCAACAGAAGAGAACTGGTTCCTGTCAGCACCTCACCTAGCGGGAGGCCAGAATGTGAGAGCGGACTCACTATCCAGGACGGATCCACTGGAGTCAGAATGGTCTCTAGACATAATTTCATTCCGGTGGATACTCAGGCTCGTTCCAGGCCTCCAGGTAGATCTATTCGCAACTCAGATGAATCACTAACTTCCTTGTTATGTGACCCCAACCCTGGAACCTCGGGCTTATGCCATGGACGCATTACCCCGGGATTGGAACCATTAGAAGAAGATTTCCCTATCTCCCCCAGGGAATCTTCTAAAAACTTTTACACAAACTACGCTCCTTCCGGGGCGCAGTGGCTTTAGTACCACCTCACTGGCCAAGAACAGTTGGTTTCCTCTCCTCCTCGAGTTGAAACTCAGTCCCATCCGGATCCCGTTCCTCAAACTGACCCGAGTATCCAAACTCACTGTGTCAGATTACTCAAGGATAGCCAAAACTCTAACTTTGTGGACTACAGGAAGTTGGCACCTCGTAGAGACGCGAACATTGAACCGGAAAACGATCTCTTCATCGAATGGGACAAAAGGGACTCGACAATTCGCCAATATGATTCGGCCGTTAACAACTAGCAGGTCCCCTAAGAGTGCAGACCATACTCGTATGTCCCCGCATTTAGCCATCTCTTTCTTGAGGTTCCTATTTGACAAAGGCCTAACAGTTAGCACTTTAACCACCATCAAGTCAGCTTTGAAGAAGATCTTCCTTGTTGGGTTCAACATTAACCTAGCTGATTCCTATTTCTCATCAACCCCAAAAACATGTGCTAGGCTTCGACCTTCGGTTCGGCCACAAAAGGACTCTTGGTCTCTGAACGGTGTTCTCAAACTTGCGATGGACACGGACAATGAATCCTGCTCTTATATCACTCTTCTTAGGAAGACTTTATTTCTAACGGCTATGGCCTCAGGTGATGGAACATCAGAACTAGCAGCTCTCTCACGAAACCCAGAAAACATAGATTTCCTCCCTTCAGCCGAAGTACTCCTTTTCCAGACAAAGCTTTCCTAGCTAAAAAATGAGGATCCGCAAAATAGGTGCTCCCCTCGGAAGATTATTCTTCATCCCCAGGATTTTTCTCCGTGTACAGTCACACTCTCAAGCCCCTTTTTAGCTAGAACTGCCACCCGCTCGTCTGGCCCCTTGGTTATCAGGGAACAAGGAGGTACTATTTCCATTCACGGTATCAGGCAACAATCCTCTACTTCATTAAACATACTAATCCGGAATCATTTCCCCAGGCTCATGATATACGGACAGTAGCCTAGATGCCTCCAACAATGACTTCCAGAACAGGGACTTTGATGATTTTAAAAAATATACGGGTTGGAAATCCCCTATGGTTGTCAAACGCCAATATCTAAAGATCTTACAGGCCCTTAAATACCCGACGATGGCAGAGGGGAGCCTTATCCCTCCCCATTAATCTCCTCTTCTTCCTTTCTTCCATCTCTTCTCTTCTCCCTCCTACCCACCACTCACACCACGTCGCCGCTCTCCTTGGTAGTTCGTTAGCCCTATGATATTTGCCATGTTTAATTCCTATGGTTTAACTGTTATTGTAGTTACCGTTCTTTTAATGTTTAGATATACTTAGACATGTAAGGTTTGATGCCTTTTGCGATTCGACACTCAGTTGGTTCCTTGTCGTCATTATTATTTAACCTTACGTTCCCTATGTCATTTGGCTGGTTGGTAATTGGACGATTACTTTATTATATCATAGTATTGTCGTACATGGTGATTGTATTCTCCTCATTATGTTATTAATTTATTGGGCTTGGAAGGCATTCTCTGGTACTTTTTCGCCGGCCGTCACAGGTCGACCCAGAAAAGGGATTTTGACGAAGGAAAAATCTATTTCTGGGGAGAGACCTGTGACGCCCGGCGAAACCCTTCCCAGTTATTTTTGTACGGACCCACCCTTTCCTTGCCAAGCCATATGTTCTTGCAGAAGGATGACCTGGTGAGCGCGAGTGGTAGGTGTCGGAAGGGTAACCCAACTGTATTCTCTAGGGCCTGTCACGGCCCTCCCCCTTTGATGAAGGGATTATCTAAATGGAAGACAGCCTGTGAATAGTGTTTTACAAACGCCCTTGTTAGATATACGACACCAACAAGGTGCTCGCGCGAGGGTTGTAACCTCTGCATTCCATGCTTTTAATTTTCTCTGGTATATTTGGAAGATTTATATCAGAAAAAGTACAAAGAAGGACTTTTTCGCCGGGCGTCACAGGTCTCTCCCCAGAAATAGATTTTTCCTTCGTCAAAATCCCTTTATTAAATGTACAAACCTGACCTCTGCAACCACTGCATATTGAATGAAGATCAATAGAGGCCTTAGGCATACGTGTCTTGCATCCTCTAACACACTTTCTTATAGAGTCAGCCATTTTGTAAACAGAAAAAACAGTCCAGGTCAAAACCAACAGAGTCTATTTAAATCGATAGTGAAAAGTCAAAAGAATATCCAAAAACAAGCAGCGAAAGTCATTAACAATAATCAGACAAAAGGTACTTCACCAAATTGTAGAATAAAGTATTAACAGCGAAACAAATTTCCTAGATGTTGACTCGATCAACGACAGGGAATTTCTGAAGAATGTTGGGTTTGGTTCTGGTAACCTATGAGAGATGGCACTCATGTATGACCACCTACTGTCATGGCGGCGATTGCCGCAAAATTTGAATTTCTGTTGTGTCACGTCGAAACGCGGGATTTAAGCTATATATATATGTAACTACCAGGGAAGTTAAATATTTAAAAATGACAAATTCGGAGATAATTTGTATTTTTCCTAACCATACAAACCTTAGCTATTTACATTGGGTTTACTTTCGGCGTAGCTGAAATTGACGAGCCAATAGAATTTTAACGAGGGTTAACTACCCCCGCGCTAGTTAGCAAGGGGGTAGGGGAAGGGGTAGCTTGCTACCCCTCCCCCCACACACCGGTGAATTGTCTCACTTCACTTAGAGGTAGGACTTGTCTTGGGGAACAGGGCTAGCGGGCAAATATGTGTAAATAGCTAAGGTTTGTATGGTTAGGAAAAATACAAATTATCTCCGAATTTGTCATTTGTTCCGTAACCGAAATACAAACCACGCTATTTACATTGGGTGACTTACCCCTTAGGAAGGGTGGAAAGTCCCCAGCCTTACTGGCTTTGGCTTTACCCAGGGACTCAGAATCCGAGTGAGTAGCACTTGAGAAAAAGGAGTCCCTGCGCCTCACAAGTTCCTTGCTCCGCAAGGAACGTGTGGCCTACATAAGTTGTGTGTGAAGGAATAGAGAGTGACTCGTCCTAGGAAGTTGACCTGGAGTCCTTTAGATGGGAATCTAGGCTAGGACGTTCCCAATACCACCTCGTCAGGGTATGGGGGACACGACAGTATTAATTTAATACTAGGAACACAAGGGAGCATGGTTTACCTGCAGAGGTTGAGGTCAGCTATGCGGAGACCAGGATGCTGCTTTCCCCAAGAGAGGGGAGGATGAAGAAAGAAGTAAGGGCCAGACATACTCTTTCATTCACGTAGACTAAAACCAGGTAACAACGCCCTCAACCTCCTGCTACTTGTCCATTAAGGAGCCTGAGGTTAAACCAGCTGTTGTGCGGCCACCACAGGGCCGATAGAAAAGGTATCGAGGCTCCTGTGGGTCACGTCCTGCAGGCATTGGGCTGTGAAGGTCGTTTGACGCTTCCAGACCCCAGCTTGTAGCACCCGCGTCACAGAGAAGTTTCTCTTGAAGGCCAGGGACGTAGCGATGCCCCTGACGTCGTGTGCCCTAGGGCGACTTGATGGAGGAGGGTCAGGATTCAAGGCGTGGTGGATGACCCTTCGAATCCAAGCCGAGATGGTGTTCTTGGTGACCCTCCTCTTCGTCCTGCTTGTGCTAACAAACAACGCTTGCACGCGGGGACGAACAGCAGCTGTCCTCTTCAAGTAACGCCTCAGACTTCTCACTGGGCATAACAGCAGATGGTCTGGGTCACTTGTTACAGAACGGAGACTCGTGACCCTGAAGGAGTCGAACCGTGGGTCTGGCACTCCAGGGTTCTGAGTCTTGGCAACAAACTCAGGGACGAACCTGAACGTTACCTCCCCCCATCCCCTTGAATGGGCGATGTCGTACGAGAGACCATGAAGTTCACTAACTCATTTGGCAAAGCCCAACGCGAGTAGGAAAGCCGTCTTCCAAGTCAGGTGGCGATCAGAGGCCTGGCGTAATGGTTCGAAGGGAGGTCTCTTAAGAGCCCTGAGAACCCGAACCACGTTCCATGGAGGAGGTCTCACTTCCGATTGAGGGAAGGTAAGCTCATAGCTACGTATGAGTAGAGAGAGTTCTAGCGAGGAAGAAATGTCCACTCCTTTCAGCCTAAAAGCCAGGCTTAAGGCTGAGCGATAGCCTTTCACCGCCGAGGCTGAAAGGCGCATTTCCTCCTGCAAATAAACGAGAAACTCCGCTATTGCTGGAATAGTGGCATCGAGTGGAGAGATACCCCTCCCACGACACCAACCACAGAAGACTCTCCACTTCACCTGGTAGACTCCCTCAGAGGACTTTCGCAGGTGACGAGACATTCTCTCCGCAAGCTGTTGTGAAAAGCCTCTCTCCGTGAGGAGACGCTGGATAGTCTCCAGGCATGTAGCCGAAGCGAGGCTACGGCTTTGTGGAAGATGTTGTAATGGGGTTGTCTGAGTAGCTCGTGTCGTGGGGGAAGTTCTCTCGGAAGCTCCGTAAGGAGCTGCAGAAGGTCCGGGAACCATTCCGCGTGATGCCATAGCGGAGCTATCAGGGTCATAGACAGGTTGACCGATAGTCTGGTCCTGTTGAGCACCCTTCTCATCAGACAGAACGGTGGGAAGGCGTACACGTCGATGTTGTCCCACCGTTGTTGGAAAGCATCTTGCCAGAGAGCCTTGGGGTCCGGGACTGGGGAGCAGTACGGAGGCAGCTTGAAATTCAAGGCTGTTGCGAACAGGTCCACCGTCGGGGAATCCCACAAAGTCAGGACTTTGTTGGCTATCTGAGGATCCAAAGACCACTCGGTACTCACTATCTACGAAGCCTTGCTCAGACTGTCGGCGAGCACATTCCTCTTCGTCTGATGGAAAGGCTTTGTGGAGATTGGTGTCTAATAACATGCTTAGATAAACCAGTCGCTGGGACCTCTGCAGAGGGGACAAAGACTATATACTGAAGGAAGATAGGAAGGCTCAAAATAGAATGTTAATACGCTAGTTGGCAACTCCAAAGTGAACACAATAGTTGGTTGCTCCGATTTCAGATGGCGTTGTAGGTATACTGTACATCGTTTGTCGTCTGTTTGTTTATATTCAGAATTTGATAGTTGACTCAAACGAAAAAATGGCGCCGACAGTAAAGAAGTCACACAAGTGTGTTGTGTGGCATAAACAAAAAGAAACCGATCCTCATTTGGTATTTCACAGGTTCCCTAAGGACAAAGAACGGTGAGTCCAAACAGTATAATACATGCAGTATGTGCTGCTAATGAGTAAGCCCCACTGATATTGGATGTAAGATTAAGGCAAGGCATCCACAGTAAATCTCCTTTGTTTTTCATTTTTTTTGTTGGCTTGTATGCTACCTTATTTCTATTTCCAACCCCCCTTTGATTATTTTTGTGTGTGATACAATTTTGTGTTATTTTGATCCTTCTGATTGTACATTTATACATTTATTAGTTTATAATACTAAACTATACATGAGTGCATCATGCTTTTCCATTTCAATAAAAAATAAAATACAATTGTGTTTTTATACACCTAATATCTCTCCATCTTACAGTGGCCTACATACTGCAATTAAATGTATGCCTACACATAAGCATTTGTGGCTAAGTTTAACAAAGCAGATATACAGTATGTTTTAATTTATTCGAATGTGGTATTGTATAGAACATTTAAAAATGGTTGTAATATACTGTACAATACTTAAATTTGCAAGAAAATTAACAATCATAAGAGATATAGCTATTGAATTTCTAAAAAATAGACTGAGAAACATAATTTGCAATTTAGTTACCTAAAATTTAAGAATATCATGAATATATGAGTAAAATATACTGACATAGTAATGCAAATTATGAGGAAATATGTCGCAAAATTTACAATCGAATTCCATCCTATATACCCGTAAGCATTACCGCTCTGAATGTTTGGTTGCTCGCTCAACAGATGGAGCCATTCGTTTCGCATGGGAGTATCTGGCATCTTTTCATAGCACACTCATTTGTGTGTTAAAAGCCTGAGCCTTCCTATCTTCCTTCAGTATACTGTATAGTCTTTGGAGGGGACTTCTCGAGATTTACCTTGATCCCTAGATCTTGGCAAAGTCCCAGAAGCCTGTCTCGGTGCCGAAGAAGGGTCGACTCCGAGTCTGCCAGGATCAGCCAGTCGTCCAGATATCAGAGGAGACGGATGCCGTTCCTGTGCGCCCATGACGAAATCAGAGTAAACACTCTGGTGAATACCTGAGGTGCTGTGGAGAGACCGAAGCACAGTACCTTAAACTGGTAGGTCTTGCTGTCTAGGCTGAATCTCAAGTACTTCTTGGACGGATGGATTGGGATCTGGAAGTACGCGTCCTTCAGATCCAGTGTACACATGAAGTCTTGTGGTCTCACCGCAAGTCTGACCGTGTCCGCTGTCTCCATGCTGAACGGAGTTTGCTTGACAAACTTGTTCAGAGTTGAGAGGTCGATGACGGGTCTCCAGCCTCCAGACGCCTTCTTTACAAGAAAGAGCCGACTGAAGAAGCCTCGGGAGCCGTCGACGACCTCCTGGAGAGCATCCTTCTTGAGCATGGTCTCGACTTCTGCCCGAAGGGCTAGCCCCTTTGCCGATCCCATGGCATAGGAGCTCAAGGACACTGGATTCGCTGTCAGGGAAGGTTGAGATGTCGTGAATGGGACGCGATAACCTTGGCCGATCACGGAGACCGTCCAAGAATCGGCCCCATGTTGCTACCACCTGAGCACGCAACTTTGTAGGCATCCCCCCACTCTTGGAAAAACTTTGAATGTAAATATATTATTCCAACTAAGTTGGTTGGGATAAGAAAAATTCGCTATACTAAAATATAAATTTTATTTCCTCTTTCTATCACGATGAATTAATATGGTCTTCCTTAATAGTTGTTCCCAACCCACTGTTTACCAAGATTTCCTGAGAGTACAAAAAGTTACCTTCATTAGACTATGTACCAAAAAAAATAAGGTGGAATACTACCCACAAGCCCAAAATATGAAGAAAAACTATGCAACAACGTGTGTAGTAACAGGGAGCTGTCTCGACACACTAAACAATACTGAATAAAAAACATAGTCTAACTCGAAGGCTACAAACATTGTATTCCACCCACTTGAAGAAACTAAGTTTAAAAAACTCAAGAATTTCTTAAGGCTAACTGCTAAGACACCGAAGTAAATTATACAAAAACATTTAGCTTGTTAAGAGTACATAATTACATTGAGATGATCGGTATCATTAATGACCAACCTTATAAATCATCCTTGGTGCTTCTTGGTTGATCTCAACGTTTAGTATGCAAATGATAGTCTGCAACAGTAGCTTTCGTCCGGGGCGGCGCCGATGGCTTTATTCTTCCATGTTAAAAAAGAACAATCCCTTTATATGCAATTAAGGGAAACAGCATATCCAATTGATAATCAACGTAAAGACGTACAAAATAAAAAGCCACCCAGTATGAGAGCGTTGGTGTCTTGACATTTACTCTCTCAACGCCTCAATCCAACACTGCCTTCACTTTTTGCCTGCCTTGCGTCATAACTTTTATTTACCCAAAACAACCGTAGTGTGGTTGTTCTCCTGTGAATAGCAAAAACAAGCAACAGTATCCATTTCTTTCATAATTCCAAGGGAATGGGAGGAAACCAATTCAGATGAAATAAGGTGGTCAAATACCGATCATAAACTTATGAATAAACTTCAGTTTCCTCGCATTCAACCATAAGAAACAATCGTGATAATATATTTTCTAACATTCCCCCGACAAGGTTTAACAATTTCCAGAAAAAAAAAATGTTAAAAAAAAATATAATGCATTCATAATGACAACAAAAAGAAAAATAATCACTACCAATATATACAAATAACCACAAATATTTACAAATTCAAAAAGACCGCAAGATTCAATCAATCGTCAGACAAAATGTCTTTGGTCTTTTTGATAGATTCCAAAGCAGCCTTCCTAGTACTTTTGGGTCTAACTGATAATTCAGTGCTAATCTTAGGAAGGTCACCTGCTAAGTCTTTATCTTCAGAAGAATTTTCAAATAACAATAAAGGTATCAGGCAACTCACATGTCTTTTAGTTAATTCTGCTGTTCTACCCTTCAGGACAACCGCACCAGTTGTCTCTCCTTCATTATTGGTGATTATCTCCTTAACAATTCCCATTGGAAAGTTTACAGGCTTAACATTAGCATCTTTTATAAGCACTATATCACCAACACCTATTTTATCATGCTTGCAGGGTTTATATCTGTCTTTGGTGTCTATTGCCTGACTCAACAAAGTAGACATAAACTCACTCTGATATAAGTCAAACAGTCTATGCCTAACTTTCCTAATTTTGGTATACTGTATTTATCCTTCACCAAATTAGACGAGAACGTATGGTCTGAATATTCATCCAACTCAGGCAAGGGTTGTAATTCTGGGATCAAATTGACAGCCACAATTTCATAGCCTCTAAGCAGCATCTCTGGGGTTATGGGACTTAGTGTATGAAGGTCCTGATCTCTCAAAGATTCCTTAAATGCAATGGGTCTCTTATTAACCAAACTTCTAACTTGACATATAAAAAATTCAAAATATGACAAATTCGGAGATAATTTGTATTTTTCCTAACCATACAAACCTTAGCTATTTACATTGGGTTTACCTTTTAGCGTAGCTGAAATGACGAGCCAATAGTTTTTAACGAGGGTTAATTACCCCCGCACTGGTTAGCGGGGGTAGGGGAAGGGATAGCTTGCTACCCCTCCCCCGCCACACACCGGTGATTTGCTTCACTTCACTTAGAGGTAGGACTTGACTTGGGGGCCAGGGCTGGCGGGCAAATATGTGTAAATAGCTAAGGTTTGTATGGTTAGGAAAAATACAAATTATCTCCGAATTTGTCATTTGTTCCGTAACCAAAATACAAACCACGCTATTTACATTGGGTGACTTACCCCTTAGGAAGGGTGGAAAGTCCCCAGCCTTACTGACTTCGGCTTTGCCCGGGGACTCCATCCCTCAGTGAGTAGCACTTGAGAGAAGGAGCCCCTGCACCTCACAAGTTCCTTGCTTCACTAGGAACGAGTGGCCTACATAAGTTGTGTGTGGAGGAAAGTGTGACTCGTCCTATGAAGTTGACCTTGAGACCGTTAGATAGGAATCTAGGATAGGACGTTCCCAATACCACCTCGTCAGGGTATGGGGGCCGCAACAGTATTAAGCTTAATACTAGGAGCACAAGGAAGCATGGGTTACCTGCAGAGGTCGAGGTCAGCTATGCGGAGACCAGGATGCTGCTTCCCTAAGAGAGGGGAGAATGAAGAAAGAAGTAAGGGTCAGACATACTCTTTCATTCACGCAGACTAAAACCGGGTAACAACGCCCTCAACCTACTGCTACTTGTCCATAAAGGAGCCTGAGGTTAGACCAGCTGTTGTGCAGCCACCACAGGGCCAATAAAAAACGTATCGAGGCTCCTGTAGGTCACGTCCTGCAGGTAGTGGGCTGTGAAGGTCGTCTGACGCTTCCAGACCCCAGCTTGAAGCACCTGCGTCACAGAGAAGTTTCTCTTGAAGGCCAGGGACGTAGCAACACCCCTGACATCGTGTGCCCTAGGGCGACGTGACGGAGGAGGGTCTGGATTCAAGGCGTGGAAGATAACCCTTCGAATCCAAGCCGAGATGGTGTTCTTGGTGACCCTCCTCTTCGTCCTGCCTGTGCTCACAAACAATGCTCGCACTTGAGGACGGACTGCAGCTGTTCTCTTCAAGTAGTACCTCAGACACCTCACTGGACATAGTACCAGCTGGTCTGGGTCGCTTGTTACAGAGCGGAGACTCGCGATCCTGAAAGAGTCGAACCGAGGATCCGGTACTCCAGGATTCTGAGTCTTGGCCACAAACTCAGGGACGAACCTGAACGTTACCTCCCCCCATCCCCTTGAATGGGGGATGTCGTACGAGAGACCATGAAGTTCACTAACTCGCTTGGCCGAAGCCAAAGCGAGCAGGAAAGCCGTCTTCCAAGACAGGTGGCGATCGGAGGCCTGGCGTAATGGTTCGAAGGGAGGTCTCTTAAGAGCCCTGAGGACCCGAACCACGTTTCAAGGAGGAGGTCTCACTTCCGACTGGGGGCAGGTAAGCTCATAGCTACGTATGAGTAGAGAGAGTTCTAGCGAGGAAGAAATGTCCACGCCTTTCAGCCTGAAAGCCAAGCTTAAGGCTAAGCGATAGCCTTTCACTGCCGAGACAGAAAGGCGCATTTCCTCCCGCAGATATACGAGGAAGTCCGCTATTGCTGGAATAGTGGCATCGAGTGGAGAGATACCCCTCCCACGACACCAACCACAAAAGACTCTCCACTTCGCCTGGTAGACTCTCTCAGAGGACTTTCACAGGTGACGAGACATTCTCTCCGCAACCTGTTGCGAAAAGCCTCTCTCCGTGAGGAGACGCTGGACAGTCTCTAGGCGTGAAGCCGAAGCGAGGCCACGGCCTTGTGAGGGACGTTGGAGTGGGGTTGTCTGAGAAGCTCGTGTCGTGGAGGAAGTTCCCTCGGGAGCTCCGTCAGGAGCTGCAGAAGGTCCGGGAACCATTCCGCGTGATGCCATAGCGGAGCTACCAGAGTCATCGAACAGTTGACCGATAGTCTGGTCCTGTTGAGCACCCTTCTCATCAGACAGAACGGTGGGAAGGCGTACACGTAGATGTTGTCCCACCGTTGCTGGAAAGCATCTTGCCAGAGAGCCTTGGGGTCTGGGACTGAGGAGCAGTATAGAGGCAGCTTGAAATTCAACGCTGTCGCGAACAGGTCCATGGTCGGGGAACCCCACAAAGTCAGGACTTTGTTGGCTATCTGAGGATCCAAAGACCACTCGGTACTCACTATCTGCGAGGCCCTGCTCAGACTGTCGGCGAGCACATTCCTCTTGCCAGGAATGAAGCGAGCTGATAGTGTTATCAAGTGGACTTCGGTCCACCTCAGAATCTCTACTGCAAGATGGGATAGCTGCTGCGAAAAAGTGCCTCCCTGCTTGTTGATATAAGCCACTACCGTGGTGTTGTCGCTCATCACCACCACGGAATGACCCGACAGGGTCCATTGGAACTGTTGAAGAGCCAGAAAGACGGCCTTCAACTCTAGCAGGTTGATGTGCAGGCACTTTTCTGATTCTGACCAAAGGCCTGAGATCCTCTGGTTCAGAACGTGCGCCTCCCACCCTACTTTTGACGCGTCCGAAAACAGTGTCAATTCCAGGGGGAGGACGAGAAGACTCACTCCCTTTCGCAGGTTCTCGTCGACCAGCCACCACCGCAGGTCCGTCCGTTCCAAAGATCCTATCGGGACCTGAACGTCCGGGGAATCGGATCCTTGATTCCACCGGGACTTGAGCCGCCACTGTAGGGATCTCATCCTGAGGCGGCCGTTGGGAACCAGACGAGCCAGGGAGGACAGGTGACCTAAGAGACGCAACCACGATTGGGCGGGAAGCTCTTCTCGCCTGAGGAAGGGTTCCGCCACCCTCCTCAGCCTTGCTATCCTGTCGTCTGATGGAAAGGCTTTGTGGAGATTGGTGTCTATCAGCATGCCTAGATAAACCAGTCGTTGGGACGGCTGCAGAGAGAACTTCTCGAGGTTTACCACGATCCCCAGATCCTGGCAAAGACCTAGAAGCCTGTCTCGGTGCCGAAGAAGGGTCGACTCCGAGTCTGCTAGGATCAGCCAGTCGTCCAGATAACGAAGGAGACGAATGCCGTTCTTGTGCGCCCAAGATGAAATCAGGGTGAACACTCTGGTGAACACCTGAGGTGCTGTGGAGAGACCGAAACACAGCACCTTGAACTGGTAGATTTTGTCGTCTAGGCAGAATCTCAAGTACTTCCTGGAAGACAGATGGATTGGGATCTGGAAGTACGCGTCCTTTAGATCCAGTGTGCACATGAAGTCTAGAGGTCTCACCGCAAGTCTGACCGTGTCCGCTGTCTCCATGCTGAACCGAGTTTGCTTGACAAACCCGTTCAGAGCCGAGAGGTCGATGACAGGTCTCCAGCCTCCAGACGCCTTCTTTACAAGAAAGAGTCGACTGAAGAAGCCTGGGGAGCCGTCGACGACCTCCTGGAGAAAACCCTTCTTGAGCATGGTCTCGACTTCCGCCCGAAGGGCCAGCCCCTTTGCCAATCCCGTGGCATAGGAGCTCAACGACACTGGATTCGCTGTCAGGGGAGGTTGAGATGTTATGAACGGGACGCGATAGCCTTGGCCGATCACTGAAACCGTCCAAGCATCAGCCCCGTGTTGCTGCCACCTGTGCACGCAACGTTGAAGGCATCCCCCCACAGGTGGACACGCGGGGGGACTGCCACTCCTAGGGTTTGCGGCCGCGGCCGCTCCTTCTAGGAGTCTTGCCTCCCCTGGAGGACTTACCGCCCTACTTGACCTTGGCTGGAAAGGGGTGGGGCTTAGACACCACTTTCTTAGCTGCCGGTACCTGCTTCGGTGCCTTACGAGGCTGCTGCTGCTGTTGCTGCGGAGCTGGAGGCTTATAGGGCCGAGCTGTAAGGGCCCATGGAGGAGGGAGTCCATGCTAGATTTCCTCCACCTCTCAGCCGTTCGCTCCATATCCTGTGGCTCCAACAGATTCTCCCCAAGGAGGGAAGCATGTCTGAGCCTACAGACATCCACGGCGGGGACCTTCGGGTGGAACCTCTCGGTCACCGCATCGCGCCACTTCAACACCGAGTTGGCCCACAGGGTGGTGACCTGGTGCGCCAGGAACTCGATGGAGCGGGTGCCCGAGAGTAAGAAGGTCTCCAGGGCCTTCCTATTGGTCTCCTTAGACAAGTCCTCGGAGCGCAATAGGATGCCCAGAGTTCCTAGCCATATATCCAGCCACGAAGTAGCCTGCATGGCGCACTTCGCGACCTTCTCATGGCTCAGGATCTCCGACGCCGAGAACGACACCTGCCGGGCGGAGAGCTTCTCGAGGGGAACTCCCTTAGCCAGCTCGTCTACGGAGTGATGGAGAGGAAGAGCGAGACTAGACTCACCCAAGATCTCAAAATACCTCCTCTGCTGGAGACGAGGAGGTGGGATGAGTTTGTTCCCGGCAGAGGAACGACTGGAGGAGGCAAGAATCGCGAGCTGGGCATTGGCCCTGGCTCTGGCACTCTTCAATCCCCGAGACCAGGGCAGAGCCGCACTGGTCTTAGGGGCCTTCTGAATATCGAACACTTGGTCCAGGACCGTGTCATTGCCTTCTCGGGGGGCGGTCACGGGATCCATGAACCCATTGACATGCCTCATCAGGCTCAAGACCTGCCAGAAGGCATGTTCAGATTCCTGCTGGTCTCCTCCTTGCGGGCTGGCAGCTAAGTCTCCCGTCCCCGGAATCTCTTCCTGGGGCGAAGCGTGGACGTTCTCCCGGGGAGCAGCAGGTTCCTGGCCAATCCTTGAAGACAATTTCGGGATGGTCTTGGAGTCCTTGGGTTCCCTCCTGGGAGGGATACAGGATCCCAACAAAGAGGTTCGGAGAGCCCCTTCCGCGTGAGACGATTCTCCTCCATGAAGAGAAGGCTCCCCCCTTGGTGCCGAGGGGGAGACTATCACCTCACTGGACTCACCCGAGGACGGAAAAGCCTCGTCCACGGGAGAAGGAGAAAACGCCTGCGAAGAGGATGGGGCCTTCCCGACAGACCTCTTAGGAACCAACTTCTCCCTGCGGGAAGTCACCACGAAGTCCACTCCTCTCTTTCTCTTCAGCGGAGGTGAGGCAGTCGTTGGCTTGTTCCCCTGATCGGCGAATGCTGGCATCATAACCCTCACTAACGCCCACATCAGAGGGCCAAACCAAGTCTGTCGCTCCACGGACACAGAGTCCGAATTCCCCGCTGGAGGGAAGGGGATCGGGCGATCCTTCGGAGTGGACACCACTGGACCTGCCTGAAAAGGAAAAGGGTAAAAAAGATGCACTGACCTCTCTGAAGTGTCTTCCCTGTCCTGCACAAGGGTCCTGCGCTTTGGTGGAGGCGATCCTGAGCGCGGTCTGGTGACACGCGTTCCTGCTGCTGTCACAGGTTGCGAAATTCGGCGTGAACGGTGGTCGCGCGGGCGCGCAGGCGAGCGGTCGCACGGGCGAGTGGTCGCGCGGGCGCGCAGGCGAGTGGGCGCGAGGGCGTACAGGCGAACGAGCACGTGGGCGAGCCGGTGAACGAATGCGTTGGCGCGTCGGCGAGGGAACGCGTTGGCACGTCGGCAAGGGAACGCGTTAGCGCGTCGGCGAGGGAACGCGTTAGCGCGTCGGCGAGGGAACGCGTCGGCGAGGGAACGCGTTGTCGCGCGGGCGAGTGAGAACGCTCCGAAGATCGCTGGCGACGTTGGTCAGGAGACCTGTAGCGCGTGGGAGAGCAATTGCGAGCAGGCGATCGGTGGTGCGCTGGTGAACGCTGGAGCGCAGGCGAGTGATGGCGCGTTGGCGCATGGTGACGCGTTGGTGACGCGTTGGCGAGCGATAGCGCGTAGATCGCGCAGGCGAACGACAGCGCGAGGGCGAGCTAACAGAGGGCGACCCATGTCCATCCAGATCTTCTGGGCGATGGCGCGTTGGAGAACGCTTGCGCGCAGGCGATAGGTCACGCGGGGGGTCTGGAGATCGCCGATGTTCAGGTGATCGCTGACGCGTAGGAGAACGCTGACGAGCAGGCGATTGTTGAATCGTCTGTGTTCGCTGGCGAGATGGTGATCGCTGGCGAGCAAGAGGGCGACGCGTGGAATCCTGTGAGGGAACAGTCGGCGCGGGGCGCAAAGGCGAACGTTCACGAACAGGAACAGGAACAGGAAGCGCGTGGGCGCGTGGGCGAACGTGTGTTTTAGAAACACGCGCTGGAGAACGAGAGCGATGTTGTGCAGGAACAAGCTGAGGATCGCGAGGGCGCTCAGGAGACTGATGGCGTGCAGGGCGCACAACAGGAACTGCAGGATATTCGGAGACCACAGGGGAGCGCTGGCGAGCAGAGGGGCGATGATCCTCAGAAGAGCGCTGACGGTCAGAAGAGCGCTGACGAGCAGGAGAGCACCTGTGCGCTAACACTGCAGAAGGGCGAGCAGGGGAACGCTGGCGCGCTGGGCGCTCCTCAGGAACAACAGGTTGAAGGATGTCCTCAGGAGAGCGCTGGCGAGAAGAGGGGCGATCATCAGGAGAGCGCTGGCGAACAGGAGATCGCTGACGAACAGGAGAGCGCTGACGAGCAGGAGAGCGCCTGTGCGCTAACACTGCACGCGTAAGGGAAGAATCCCTTTGCCCCGAAGGGACCGTTGCCCGTCGGGTGACGAGGTCAGGTTGCTGAACATCTGGCCCAGAAGTTGAAGGTCTGGAAGGCGTAGGAGACCGATCCCCAGAGAAGTCTAAGGAAGCTGGAACTGCAGGCTGTTGACGACGAGGAGAGTCCCCTTCGGAGGAAGAAGGAGAAGATCCAAAAAGGCGCCTCTTAGCACCCTTATAAGGAGACGGGAGGCCCTTGCGACGCAGCGGACGGTGAGCCTTACAGCGAAGGCGGCCACGAGGAAGATCGTCAGGACCATCAGTCCTCCGAAGGGGAGTCTCAGTCAAAGCACTCCCCTTAGAGGGAAGCTGGACAGCAGAAGAGCCCGTAGGACTCCCTTCCCCCTTCGAAGGATGTAAGGAAGGGGGAGGAGAGCCGTCAGCACCAACATCCACAACTGCACCTGCAGAGGATTGACCCGCCCCGTCGGAAGCCTCTGCCACCACGACGTCGACGATAGACAGAGGATCTACTTCTGCTATCACCGGCGACTGCTTAACGGCGGCCCCCAACTGGACAAGGTCAATCAGGGCAACCCTGGAGGGCAGGCCCTTAAGCCCCAGGGAAGCCCAAATCTGAAAAAGATCATCGTTAGACAAAGATTCATCAATAACCTCCCCAGGGGGAGGAGGAGGAACCGCCCCGCTATGAGAGGCGACGCCCTCTCTCCCAACCCAAGGTCGGGAAACAGAACTAGGGCCTGCGCTCCCACACGGCCGACTCTCCTTAGGAGCCGAACGAGGGGGAGCTTCGGAGGAGGTTTGGGCGGCGAAAGAAGAGTCCCGAAAACCTTCCTCCTTCAAGGCAACCCCGGAAGGAGAACGGTCTCTCTTGGACTTCTTCTTACGCCGGCGGCCAAACCTCTCCCACTGGGAGGCAGACCACTCCCTGCACTCACTACACTTATTTTCCTGATCACACCGTTGGCCTCGACACAGCGGGCAAAGGGTGTGAGGATCAGTGTCCACGGTCGACATAAAAGTACCACAAGGGCGGCCGGCAATTCCAGGCCATGTACGCATAGTAATAATAAAGGTGGTCAACTTCTAACACACACACACAAACTGAAAGAAAAAGCAGAAAAAGATTAAAGGCTGTCAACGAGGACGATGGACAGATACGTCTGTTCATCGCCGGAGCCAAAAGTGAAGTGAAGCAAATCACCGGTGTGTGGGGGGGAGGGGTAGCAAGCTATCCCTTCCCCTAACCCCGCTAACTAGCGCGGGGGTATTTAACCCTCGTTAAAAACTATTGGCTCGTCATTTCAGCTACGCTAAAAGGTAAACCCAATGTAAATAGCGTGGTTTGTATTTCGGTTACGGAACAAATAAAAGTTGAATGGGGTCAACGTTGTTTAACTTCGTTTTCCAAGTCAGTACCGCCTACAAAGAATATGCATGTCGCTTATATAAAAAAAATATAAAATTTATCACGGTGTTTAGTATAAATGGAAAGAGAATTGAAGAGGCCTAATAAAGGCGGGTGAGATATAAAAAACATAGAGGTAAATCTATAAATATCAACAATAATTTATAAAGTGATAAAATAATTACTAAAAACGAAAAGCCTTTAACACACTTCTGTACACTGAGGGAAGGGTCGGCCATCTTCTCTCTATGGAAAATCCAGAGAGAGATTAAAAATAAAAAAGCAAGATTAAAAAAGTTTTCTCTCCTTTCAAAAGAATTTCTTTTGAAGACCGTATGCTTGAGAATAATCCAACACGGCGAAAGCCATAAAACCATGAAAAAAGTACTTCACCAATTAGTTGAAAACTTTGAGGTTAAGCGCGAGCGGAATCAATGTTGTCGTTTCACTCGACAGAGAAGAACTGAATTCCTGGAGAAATATATGCGGTATCTGGCCGATAGTCGGCGCTGGTCTTCACACCCAGCAACCATCATGGCGATCGCTGGCGAATTTTTGGAATTTGTCGACCGTCGGAGACGTAAGCTATACGTATATATATTCACCGAATAAGTTTAATATTTAAAAATATAATTTTTAAATATAAAACTTACCCGCTGGTTATACAATGGCTGATTGACACCCATTGGTGGCGGGTCAGACAGAGCTGAATAATTGGAAATTCACTTAAGAGTTACATAAACAACTTAAGCGGCTCTAACCTGATAAGGAAACTGACAGCAATGCTCTGCCTCATTTTGTCTGTTATCCTTAGGAGATCCAGTGATCCACTCGGGGCTGATGATCTCTAGGAGCTGTCAAACGGTACAACCACCTATAACATGACAGGACCTCAACTAATACCCTTGTTCCAGGCGCTCTCTAGGAACAAAATGACCACCTGACAAGGTCAAAGATTGCGGAAGATTGCTGAACAATCTTCACATACAATCATAAAAATATATATAACAGTTCCAAGAGAAGAACAGGGGTACTAGGAATTTAGGGAAATGTAGTGGAGAATGTTTCACCTACTACTGCACTCGTTGTTGCAAGTGATCCCAGAACGTAGACGTCTTCATAAAGAGACTGGACACGGTAAAAGTAATGCAAGGCGAATACAGGATTACCCCTTCACAAGGCTGTATATGCGATGCTCTGCAGAGAACAGTTTAGTTTAAAAGTTACCGAAGCTTCTACAGCTCCAACTTCGTGAGTCTTTACTCTTTCAACATCTTATGATCTGTCACCCAACCGTGTGGAAAAACCTTTATAACCAAAGTCTGTACGAGATGATAGAATGTTTAAGACATGGAGAGCGCAGGCTTCTTGACCGTGCACCCAAGAGTTATGAATAGACTCTTAACCTCTTTGTTCTTGTCCCAATAAAACTTCATCGTTCTAATCGGGCAAAAAAACTCTTCTCAGCCCATCCCAAACCAAATTCGAGAGAATAGAGATCCCGAAAGATTTAGGCTATGGATGAGAAAGATGTTTGTTAATGACCAAGAATCCAGGTTGCAAGGTACCTATGGCTTAACCAATGTGAAGTCCGTGTTCTTGCTAAAAGAGTGAACTTCACAGACTCTCAACTATGGTAGACTTACTCAGAAAGTCTCCAAAGTTAGGCCTTAAAAAGAAAACAAGGGTAAAGGGTCGGATCTGTCACTACCGCAAAACTCCAGAAACGAACCCTAAATTTCAGGCTGGCGCATCTTGCTGATGCCTCCAAGTCCTCACAAATGATCTGAGAAGACCTATAAGGTCTCTATTTGATAGATCCAATCTTCTGCGTCTGAGGATAGATGCCCGCATAGTCCTGTACCCTTTGATGGCCGAGGAGGAAAGAAAATGTGTTTTTTTCTAAGGCCTAAGAAAAAATATACCACTTGTGTTAGAGTTACCTAATGAGGAGCCGGCTCTAGCTCTACACCACTACATAAAACACTCGAATTGGGTTGGAAAACCTTGGGGCAAATGTCCTTGGTACAAGCGAAAGCCTCAGCTGTCTCCTTCAAACAACCCTCTAGATCTTAGGGGTTTTCCGAAATACTGGCGGCAGCTAGGCCTAAAGCTTGAAGGTTTAACATAAAACGTTCGTGATCCTGACACGGAGAAAAGGACTAATGACATGCTTCCAGCATGCACCCAGCATGGTCCCAGCATGAGTCCAGTATGGTTCCAGCATGCTGCCTACACCCAACATGTCGTGAGAGAGAAGAGGGATCTAGAACCGCCTCCCAAAACTTGTCCATATCGGTCGCAAGAAACCGATATTAAAGCTAGGCTTGTTGAAAAGAAGCATCAACAACGTGAACCTCATGCTGTGAGGTTAAGACCTGATCGTGTGTAATCAGCGAGTGTTCAACAAACTTAAAGCCAAAGCTTGACACGAGGGAGCGTTAGCTGCAAAGCCAGAGAGACGCGAAGGAGAGACAATAGTCTGTTTATACTGCTGTGAGAAAAAAGACTTGACTGTATGCGTCTAGCATGCGACCTTAATGTCGCATGTGCTTGCATTGCCGTAAGGTGTCAGCGTGCCGTATGCGTTCACCTTGTCGTGTGGAAACAGCGCTGTGTGAGAGCCCCGCTTGCTGTAAATCTACAGCGTGTTGCGTGGAGGCGACAGCATCTCGACCGGTCATTAACAGAAAGACTGAACTGATTGCCGAGAGTTGTCCCGTGTAGGATGCGTCCGCATGAGTGAGAGTCACGCGTCCAGCAGACCGCGAAAATGGGATAACTCGTTGAAAGGATCAACTTTGACTGTCAGCGTCCAACATACGACCAGACTGGCGTCTGCGTCTGTGACCGCGTGACGTCTGCCGTAAGAGAGAGACCAGACTTTTACAAGCACCCGCTCTAACGCTTCTCGTAACACGAGCATATCTCTGCGAGGAAACGTTGCTAAGCATAGGAGAACTATGCTTTCTAACACTGGTCGGAAAACCATTTCTTTGATCTCTGGTAGTCCTTAGACTCTTTAGGAGAAAATTTTCTCAACCCGAGAACCGTAAACGCTAAACAAAGATGAAATACACCTCTTTTAGCTCAGACCAAATCTACACTCGCGGGGTAGCGAGTGCGCCAACCCAAGCATGAGCGAAGGCCAGGAGAGAACATCAACCGCATTCCTGAGAGCGACCTGGGAGAGTCCCTATGACATTTCAAGCGCGCCTTGTGCGCGAACTGAACATATTCAATGCTGTGAGATACCGTCAACAGTAGTCGCTAGACCTCAGAAGAAAGTAATAGAGCTTTCCCCAAACTGGGGGAGGGAAAGAAGTGTGAACAGAAGCAGACTGAGCACCTTTTCCCCCGAAGAATTATGTGTCTTACACGATTCTGGTGCCGACACGTCGCCATCTTCCGAAAAGAAAAAACTTCCGGCAAACGTTAGATACTGCAGGATAAGAAAACATACGACTCCTGAAAGGTCTAGGACAAATTGATTGGAGACTACCAAGTCTAGGTTTTGCAACCTTCGATGAGAGCAAAACCTTTCCTCCCTGAAAGTGAGTCAGAATCCAGAGGAAGAGCTAGGATTGTATGTGACTTGTCTGACTTCCTCTTCTATCGCGGAAGAAAAAACACACTCGATTGCTTCCTGTTTAAGCATCAAAATACGTTTGCTGCGAAGGAAAATTCTGTTCGCGTGCATACATGACGAGTAACCTCCTAGTCTGGAAGACAGGGAAAAGGTAGACAGTCATTCTCGTCAGGGAACTGCATTCTAATATGCAGAAAACAGTTACAATATCCATGATACCATAGCGATGACGAACTGATCGCTTCAAGACATTCCAACTTCGTCATTACAAAGTGGAGAAAGAACGTCTTGGACTGCACCAACAATACCGCTCGGTGGAACAGACGTTTAATACACAAGGTCCGCAAAGAACCTCAGCCTACCGACCTTCCTTCTCCCAAGGGTTGGAACGTAAGGAAGAGATATAGGACTAGGGGCAAGGTGAACACGAACAAACAACTCCTCCAGAGCACTGCGCTATGTTTACGAGTCACTAACAAGAGCAGTTTAAAAGCATAATACATTAAATCATAAAAGATCTGCCCGTGGTGGGAGATATACTTTTACGTTCTATTCTCATAAAAGGCCTTAATGCCCTTTCTGTTGTTGCAGCTGCAAGCGCTGTATCAATCTCTATAGTAAGGTTCGTTATTTTCCTGAGAATGATTTAATGTTAATTTATTAATTTATTTTAACATTAATTTACTAGGCCAACGTTCTCTAAAGGAGCCCTTTGGGTTAAAGCATCTTGCTTTCCCAACTAGGGTTGTAGCTGGCTTGTAATAATAATAAAATAAAATAACTAGAGACACCATCAACTCAACTAGCGAAAACTCTGAAGTCGGAACGAGGAGCAGCAGGTAAAAAATATGAGGGAAACTCTTTAGAAAAATTCTCATGAGTTTCTGAAAGTTATTCCCTTCCTTTTACAATCTCTATCCTAGGAAGAGAAGTTTTTAAATTTTAGTTCTCACAACCAAGAGTTAGAGCCGGCCTTGGTCCGAGAATATAATATCTTTCTAATTAAGATTTATTTCTTAATATAGCGCCTGGAGCAACAATAACTTAACACTAGACGTTCATGGTCAGGTAGACATCAAAGTCTATTGTCATAGGTAGCGAAGCGTCCACCCGGACGCTGAAGCGTCCACCCCGACGCTGAAGCGTCTACACAGATGCTGAAGCGCCCACACTAACGCTGAAGCGTCCACACTGGCGCTGAAGCGTCCATACTGACGCTGAAGTGTCCATACTGACACTGAAAGCGTCCACACTGACGCTGAAGCGTCCACACTGACGTGGCGCTTCGCTCCATTCCGTCGACGTTCCGTTTCCGTTGCCTCACCGTTCCGATGACGCTACGCCGGCTCTGCTGCCTGGCGAACATCGGTGCGTCTGTATAGACTGATACTAGGTGCTAAGAGCAGTAGGTTTGCGTTGAGCAGGTAATCGAAGTAAAGCATCCACTTTCCCCCACCATTGAACATTGCGGTTGGTAGGCCGCCTGTGCGACAACGAGTCCTCACCGTTAAAGACACGACGCCTGTGCGACCGTGTCAAAGACCGGAATCGAGACATCTAACCGCAGTGTTAACGGCAGGCTGAAAAGACTGCATAAACGAAGATAGTTGCTGTTTCATGCCTAACTACAAAGATCAAGGATCAACTTAGGCGAAACGTATTCAGCATTAACTGCGTCGAACCATAGCGCTTGCCACTGTCGTGAGAAGACACCCATCAGGTGGCGGTGGCGGCACTGCGTCTGCGCCGCATGAAACGTAACACACGCAGAACGAATCTAATTTTGTTTTCAGCTAAGCGCCTTTGAAAACACTAATACCTCGCTTTATCTATAGCGAGGGTGAGCGTTCTGGTGATCGACAGAAAACGCTCGAGAGGACTTCAGTTCAGGTCTTAAAAGACTATAACGCCTGGTTACCCTCTCAATTCCTTTCGCCGTTTGACTTAACTTCTCCCCTGGGTCCGGGAGCTCGACAGAGGTCTAAGGCTAGGATAACGACAGGTTCGAATAGAAGCACTCTCCACTAAATAAAAATCACTGCACAATTTATCACTAAAAAAAAAAAATTTGCACTTTACTCTTTGGCACAAAGATAGTTTCATAATTACCTGAAAACCAAAGAATACACTCTCTCAAAGGAAACGAACTCCGTAGGGAAAGACTTATAATTCTGTCAATGGACAATTGTTTGAATGGGAATACAAAAGTACCGAATCCCATATAAATGTAACAAAATATTAAATATTAAATATTAACTTAGTAGGTATAACATTTATGAAATAAAATAAACCCTTAAATCAAGGAATTCCAATAAGAGAAGAATCATCACTCGTAATTATTGGAACATTTACACTAAATATAAAAACAATCTTAGCATTCCACTACGGAAACGATACATAGAATCGTGCACTACATCGATTCGTATAAACATTAAGTGAAATTTAACTTCCTTTAATTTCTGACTAAGGAAAAATACTGACAGGAACAATTAATTTCAAAATAAAAAGTTCCTTTTATATAGTACAACTAAAAAACTTGAGAAGTAAGAAGAATGTACTATTCATAAAAATCTCTACGAAATATCGTAATATTGTAACAATACTGATAACTGCGTAATAACTGAACGCTAGTTAATCTTAGCAAACAGATTGAAGATTACCTCAAGAAAACTATTAAAAGGATAAAATTTTCTTAGATTAATAATCCTTTAATTAAATTTTTAACTTAATATTTCAAACGAAAGTATTCACTTATAATTCTTTGTAAAAGCAAGTCGGACTTATAGCCTACGACATAAGGCTGTGACGTCATCAATGGACGAGATGTTTACCTTTCGTCCTATGCTTTCGTGAGGTTTAAAATAGGTCGATAAACCTTTTAATCTTACCTTTTAAGTTATAAATACGTGATCACATTTCAAATAAAAGAAAAAAGGCGAAAGCCTAAACTCAAAAAACGGATTTTGAGCGAAGCGAAAAATCTATTTTTGGGTGAGATAGCCATGACGTCCTGATGGAAGGTTCCTTCAGTAGATTCCTTGGGTATATTTAACTACAGGGATATTCCCAGAGAATTAAACTAAAGGTTATCACAGAATTCTAACTTCTGGTGCGAGTACCCTAAAGGTTTCCCTCTAGGATATCGTATATCAACAGGGGATGTATGTATTAACACGCCACATAGCTATCTGCACCCCATATAGAGTAAACACTTCGATATGGAAAGGTGGAGAATAACTGGGGAGCCGTTCCACAGTTACACTCGTCCGTGGCTGCTTTTGGTACTCGAAACGTAAACAAACGGGCGCCATTGCTAAATGACGTCACGTCCGTCCTCATCTTGAGGCCAGCTCCTTGCTAATCTCCATGATACAGCAGGACAGGGCGGGGCCTGAAAGGCTGGACTAGAATAGACGGGAGGGTCCATCAGGACGTCAGGGCTATCTCACCCAAAAATAGATTTTTCGCTTCGCTCAAAATCCGTTTTTTGGGCTCAAGCCATGACGTCCTGGTGGAAGTGTACCAGAGAATTAATGTATCGTGGAAAATTTCCCCTTTAAAGCAAGTGCCAAGGGCTCCGAATAGAGGTATGTAATGTGTCCTCGCTAGAGTTTCCGTGGGGATCCTGCTTCCTGCCCCCCTGGCAGAGAAGTCCCGGCGGATCATACCAAAATCCGAAGTGATCATTGAAGGGCTACCCACCCTGCGGAGAGTTCGTGCAGGACTCGGAGACAAGACAGAAGGTTAATATTCGGGTAGGAATATTCTCAAGCATAGGTAAGTGATAGTTAATCACTACGCTCCTTTGGAGGAGAGATCAATCTGGTCTCGAAGGCAGGACGAAGGTAAGTATTCAAGTAGGAATATTACACAGCATGAGTGAGTATATAATACAAGTAATTTTATATTATTCTTCTCATTCCAAAAGGAAGGGGTTAAATGAAACTATGACAATCATGTATTTCATAATAATAATAGGAGCGGAGAGAGACGCACATGTAATAAAATAGACATTTTATTTCATAGATTGCAGATTATAGTGATAACAATTGCAATAATAAGTGTAAAGTTAATTTACAATAATAAAGAATAATGTACATAGAAAATAAAAGACTTCAATCTTGAATCTGAAAGAAATTTCACTTTTAGAAACACAAGTTCCAGAGGAATGTCAGTCTTTTTCAAAGAAAAACACATCATGCCCTAGAGCATGTGGCACTCATGTGAAGTCTATGACATTTCACCTTGATAAGAACAGTCTATTAGAAACACTAAGTGTCCATGAAATCACTATGTATCACACGAGGGTCAACACAGGCACCCGTAGAGTTAAAGTCCCAAGTAACTCGCTGTTCTATGCAGAGTTAAACGGCAGGTTTCATAACACTACCTGCGGCTACCACGAAATGTTTAACTTCATGCACTTGCTTCGCGTAGTGCTTGAAGAAAACACGCGACGATTTCCACCCTGTGAAGCTCTTGAGGCTTTCGAAATCCATGCTCTGGATGAAATTCAGAGAAGACATGACTTTTCTAGGATCATGACCTGCAGGTGTACTGTCAGGATCCGCTCTGCGAATGGAGTAGGTGATTTTCTCTTACAGTAGTTGTTTCAGTGACAGGTCACTACCCGATGTTTCTCCTTTGAAGAGTTGACCTCCACCGAAGTCTGAAGTTCTTCGAAGATAGACCTTAAGACTCTCCACTGGGCATAGAGACATCTTCCTTCAGGGGGCAGATTCTCCAAGGGCCCCATCTCTTGGTGGGTAGTTCATTCTTTGCGAGAAACGTCGGGTCAGGGAAGAGGGTAAGTTCTCCTGTATCTGTGAACAGGATATGACCCTCGTCTCTTGACAATGCCACTATTTCGCTGACTCGGGCTCCCGAGGCAAGAGCAAAAAGGAAGATAACTTTTTGAGTCAGGTCTTTTAGAGGGCACGAATCGTTGTCCAGGTTAGAGGCAAAATGGAGCACCTTGTCCAGGGACCAGGAGATAGGTTTTGGCGGAGGTGCTGGGCGTAGTCTAGCGCATGCCTTGGGTAGTTTATTGAAGATATCATTGGACAGATCAATCTGGAAAGCGTACAGTAGTGGTCTAGTCAAAGCCGATTTGCAGGTGGAAATCGTGTTGGCTGCTAACCCTTGTCCATGAAGGTGAATGAAGAAGGACATGCAAAAATCAATGGTGATTTCCGTAGAATTTTTTGCTTTGACGAACGAGACCCACTTTCTCCAAGAAGATTCGTATTGCCGTCGTGTGGATTCGGTCTTGTATTCCTCAAGGAAGTCTAGACTTTTCTTCGAGATCCCAAACCTTTTCTTTGCGGCCAAGGAGAGAAAATCATGAGATGAAGGTCCCTGACTTTCTTTGATGAAGCGAAGACAGTCGACTTCTATACTTGTTGAGAGAGAACTGGGCCCGGGAGGGGGATCAGCGTGGGCTGCAGCTCCAGGACCAGAGGGTACCAATTGCTCCGGGGCCACTTGGGAGCCACTAGGGCCGCTGTCCCTTTGAAGGTTCTTAGTTTGGAGAGGACTTTCAGCAGAAGGTTGGGGGGAGGGAACAGGTATATCCTGGACCATCTGTTCCAATCCAGTGACATGGCATCCACTGCTTCTGCCTTGGGGTCCTCGTACGGGGCCACATATCGAGGAAGTTGATTGTTGTCGCTCGTTGCGAAGAGATCGATCTGAAGTTCCGGGACTTGGTGAGAGATGAAGGAGAATGATCTTGCGTCTAGAGACCATTCCGACTCTATTGGGCTTGTCCGTGATAGAGCGTCCGCCGTCACGTTGCGGAATCCTTGTAGGTGAACTGCAGACAGGTGCCATTTCTTCTTTTCTGACAGACGAAAGATGGGAAGAAGTACCTGATTTATCCGGGGAGATCTCGAGCCCTGACGATTGAGACATCTGACTACCACCGAGTTGTCCAGAGTCAGACGGATGTGGATCGAGGGAGGCGGGGAGAGTTTCTTCAGGGTGAGAAGAACCGCCATGGCCTCCAAGATGTTGATGTGAAACGTCTTGAATAGGGGAGACCATGTTCCCTGAACCTGTCGTTGGTGGGAGTGACCTCCCCAACCCTCCAGTGAAGCGTCCGTGTGGATGTTGATCGATGGAGGCGGGTGTTGAAGAGGAATGGACCTTTTCAGGGCCTTTGCTTCCGACCACGGCTTTAATAGTAAGCGAAGTCTGTTTGGAAGCCGTCTCTTGAGGTCTCTTCGAGCGATGGATGCGGAACGTCTCCAGACTCCCGCGGCATCCTTTGGCTGTGCGCGAAACACTGGGTTTGTCACAGAGGCGAACTGTAGAGAGCCTAGAACTTGTTCCTGCTGTCGTCTTGAGATCCGTTTGGATTTCAGAAGTCTTCTGACAGACCCTGCTATTTCCTTCCTTTTCTTCTGCGGGATGGAAAGGCGGTGTAACTGAAGATCCCAATGGATTCCCAACCATTGGAACTTCAGAGCTGGAGAGAGGCGAGATTTCTCGGTGTTTATCTTGAATCCCAGATGTTCTAGGAACTGGGTGACTTTGTTGCAGGCTCTTACGCAATCTCCGGGCGACGTCGCCCAGACCAGCCAGTCGTCTAGGTAAGCCATCACTTGGACGCCGCGAAGGCGGAGCTGTTGGACGATGGCGTCTGCCAGCTTGTTGAAGATCCGTGGAGCCACGTTGAGCCCGAAAGGCATGGCCCTGAAGGCGTAACTTTTCCTTTGGAGTCGAAATCCTAGGTAGGAGGAAGCGTGATGATGCATTGGAACGTGCCAGTAGGCATCCGCCAGGTCTATGGAGACCGTGTAGGCCCCTTGAGGCAGAGGGGTCCTTATTTGTTGGAGAGTCAGCATCTTGAACTTGCTGTTTGCAATAAACTTGTTGAGAGGGGATAAGACTAGAATGACTCTGAGTTTGTCGGAGTCCTTCTTGGGAACGCAAAATAGTCTCCCTTGGAACCTGGTTGACTTTACCCTCCTGATCACCTTCTTGTTCAAGAGTTCTAGGACGTATTCTTCCAGGAGGGGGGTTGACTGTTGGAAGAATTGCTGGAAGGCTGGGGGTGGTTGCGTCCAGCTCCAGCCTAGTCCCTTCTTGACGATGCTGTGTGCCCAGTGATCGAAGGTCCAACGATCCTGGAATTGGCGGAGTCTTCCTCCCACCGGAAGCACTTCATTGCTTCTGGTGTCCCAAGGGTTTGCCACCTCGGCCGCTAGCTCCCCTTCCTCCTCTGCCTCTGGAGGGGCGGCGAGACGAATCTCTGCCGGAACCTCTGTTTGAGCCCCTACCTCTGGGACGAAAGGTAGTAGCATGTTGCTCAAATGCAGGGGTAAAGACCGGTGACTGCGACACCACCGGCTGGGGGACCAACTGAAAGGTCTGCTGTGGCTGTGCTACCACTTGGGGAGTAGCGGAACCCGGAAACTGCCGTCTCTGTTGACGTTGCTGGGGTTTTGGTTTCTGGGACTTCCTCTTAGGTTGAGGGCCATCGTCCTGAGAGGATTTCCTTTTTCTCGACATGCCCCACTTGTGGAGAAGGTTCCTGTTCTCCGTGGCGGCCTTGTCAGCAATCTCTTTCACCAGGGAGGAAGGAAAGAGATATTTATCCCAGATATTGGAGGAAATCAGCCTCCGGGGTTCGTGTTTTACCGTCGCGCTGGCAAACACGAATTCACGACAGGCTCTGCGACCCTTAGTGAAGCTGTACAGGTCCTTCGTCACCGTTGCCAAATGTATTTTAGCTAGGACCATGTAAAAGTCCGGGACTCTAGTGTCCCCGGCCATGAGTTCAAGCTGTACCTGGAGGGACAGCGATGCGGCAAGCCTCTCCTTCGTATCCTGTTCCCTACGAAGGAGGTGATCATTTAGCCTTGGGAGGTCCTCATTGAACTGACGACCAGCTACGTCAGGCTCTAACTTCCCCACCGTGAAGGTTGACTGGACGTCTTTCCAGTGCCTATCGTTGGGAGGAACGGTAAGGGAGAAGGGTCTGCACTCCTCCAGTACAGGGCAAGGTTTCCCTTCCTCCACTGCTTTCAAGACCGCTGTGAAGGCCTTTTCTATAAAGGGGAAGGTCGCAGCATTCGGCGCAACGAAGGTTGGGTGCTTCTTACTGAGCGAGCGCCGGCATCTTGGAGTTGGTGAAACCCCTACTCTTCACCGCACTGGCTAGCATAGCCTGGGCCTTCGCGAGATCGAACACGATGACTTCCTTCGGTTCGGTCTCTTCCTTTGAGGCTGGTTCGAACCTGAGCCGGACGTAACAGTCCGGATAAGCCTCGAAGTTCGGGAAGAATTCCACTTCTTCCAACAAGATAGAGCCGACCTTCTCACTGATGAAGATCTTACCAGTTGTGATCGGCATATGCTCGGCATACCTCCATGGGTTAGTATCCTAGCAAGAGGGGAGGTCCTTAACCGAAATCCGTTTCGGTTGTTTAAAACTCACTAGGGTAGACCGGAATTGCTCATGGGTCTCACGAAGTTTTCTTTCCATGAGGGCTTCAAGCATCTTGAAGACCTCCTGAGTGCCTGATGGAAGAGGGTCCGGGGTGGCGGAAGTCGAAGAAACAGGTTCCTCGAACGGTGCAGGAGTCGCTGCGGGAGTAGGAGTGGGAGCAACCTCAGACTCCGAATCAGGATATTCCACCTGATCTTCCTCATAGTCGAGCTCCTCGCCCATGAGGTTCTTCTCCGTCTCTTCCGAAACTTCCGACATACGTTCCACGTTATCGGAATCCAAGTGGCACTCATGCATGGACTGGGCCATGACGATATCAGGTTCCACCACGAGCTGGACGGTGGGGATCTGATCACTGGGGATCACAGAGTCTTTAGATGCCTTTGGAAACAGCAAGGCCCTCAAATCTTCGCTGGCGAGATACGGTCCGGTGGCGTTCTTCTGGAAGCCACGCACCCACTTGCGTAGCTTCTCTCGAGCGTTGTCCCTTGCCTCCGCTGAAGGAGGATCGTCGAACGCCTCGACCAAACGACTCTTGCAGACTGTACAGTGCTGCGGGTCCCAGTATTTCAGGTCGCCTCTCTTGGCGGCGCAGGGGGCATGAGTCCGGCACGCCTTGTGCCCGTAGAAGTCCGGGCGCTTCACTCCACAAAATTTGTTTTCGCACTTTGTATACTCCTCCTGAAAAAGAAAGAGATCATGAGTACATGGAAGGCATAAGAGTGACTTACATTACTCTAAAATTAAGATAACTTAATCTAAGTTTTTAAGCATTAAAACAATTCATAAGGTATTATAATGCCTGAGAGTAGAGAGCGGGAAAGGAAGTAGATAGACACATACTTGTGAATCCCGCCCAGTCGGTTACCGTAACCTTATCAGTAGGCAATTTATTTATATGGATAAGCCGTGGTGGGTAGAAGCTAAGCCTCTAGCAGAAATTGCCTGCGAGGTGTAGCAGGGACTGAGACCACTCAGATCCCTGGGTAGAAGGGGAGTAGAGAACACCCCTTATTAGATATAGGTTCCGGCAATCGGCTGCGCGAAGACACACAGAGTATGCTGGAATATTGTAATGTGCAATCAGACAGCACAGCCACAATTTCAAAGGTAAGACAATACCTATATGTGGAAGTGGCTAAGCCATATGGCTGCAGTATGTTGGCTGTCGGCATATTGTCGGCAGGTATGAGAAGGGGTGCATGTCCCTTAACGTCTCCAGGGGGTGCCGGCAGACAGACGGAACGCCGGAGGCCGGTCCTGCAGGGTGGAAGGCATCAAGACAGACACATTGAGTATCTAAAATGTAATACCATCGTGGCGACCGCCGGCACAGCGGCAGGTCGGCAGCAGGAGGCGGCTCCGGCAGCCGACGGCTGACGGCCTGGTGAGCTAGATCAATTCATAAGATAGATAAGCATATGGTTGTATACCTAGACCGCCGGCAATCAATACCGGCACGCAGGTGGCCGGCACGGAGGGTCAGCCAGCTGTTACTAGGTAAAATGAGGGGTGGGACGTCGGCTGTATGCCGACGGAAGGCGGGAGCCCCCGGCATACGGAAGGCTGACGTCCTAGAGGAGGGAGGGCATCTTATGAAAGAATGTCACCAGAGGTAAGGCGGTATCGCCGGCGGTGGAGGCGGCAAGGGACCGGCACCAGGATAGTCGGAGAAAAAGGTAAGGAGGGATGGGAGGGGTAAGACCACATACCCCTCCGGCATCCCTCCGGAGAGTGCACTCATGATAGGAGTAGATACTCATAGCATCCGGCGGCAGGGGGCCAGCAGTCGGCCGGGTGCCTGGGGTAACCCAAGGGAGGGTTAGAGGGCACTCAAGAGGGGGAAACCCCCGCCGGCCGGACCGCTGCCGGCGACTACCCCCATAGAACACTATGAAGGGTATGTGTACCAGAGCGGCCAGCTCAGCAGGAGAAAGAGTTAGCCCTACCACTCCACCCAAGGGAGGAGTTGTAGGACTAAGGACAGATGTGTATAGGCAAGCCTACACCAAAGGGATAGGTGGGGAGGGAGAAGATGAGGGGTCTTTCATAGGGGAGGCTCTGTACAAGAACGGCCACCAAGGAGAGGGAGAACGCTCCTTAACCTAGGTTAGGTAACCAGAATGAGAATGGTACAGGAGTACCGTCTCAAACTATAAAGGGACAGAAACAACCCCCAGAGCTTAACCTAGAGAAGGAGGGTTAACTCCTAGGCTAGGTAAGCTGAAAGACACATCGCAAGTTGCAGGGAGGGAGGAGTAACCCAACCAGGTGCAACTGAGGAAGGGCAGAGCCGTTCCTTATTTCTCGGTCACAACCCTAAGGGGGGATCATTCCCTTAAGGTAGGCAGAGAAGCGATAAATACTCTGTTTGTAGACAAGATTCCCCTATATAGAAGGGAAAGCATGGCCACACAGAGGGAATGCCCGCAGGCAGGGGATAAGGGAGCATATAGGGTTTCCTACATTAGGTTAGGGTGGAAAGATACGCAATCAACCCGGTCCCCTACATGGTCCCGAAGGCGAAAACACTTACATCACAGTTAACAGTATGTTTAATAATGCCACAATCTTCATAACTTAACCTAGGAACGCTGGTATATATCATGCATGAACACAAGCACTAGGCTATCCAGCCTAGGGGCTAAGCTAGCGATCTAATATGGGGTCGAACGACGACCGAGTAGATGAGCGCTAAAACACGATATAAGTAATTCCTAGCTATGAAGACTAAATAACTAATAATATTAATTAGTTAAGAGACTGGATAAGGCTGTTCTGGCTAACTAAATAAAGCATGCAATAGAACAGTGACGCCAAAAAATGGCGCGTCCGGGATCGGCACAGCTCCGCCACAAAATACAATATTTTACGAAAAGTAGAAGTTACTTTACGGCTAGAGCTTATTTAAACAATACTGGGACCTGGTACTCAACTTTCCAGAAGAAGGCGAGGCTGAAGGTAACGACATAACGGCAATGTAAGTCGATGAAAATCGCACAAAGGGAAATCCGACCAAAGCAAGGGGCTACAGGCTGAAGGATGAGGACGGACGTGACGTCATTTAGCAATGGCGCCCGTTTGTTTACGTTTCGAGTACCAAAAGCAGCCACGGACGAGTGTAACTGTGGAACGGCTCCCCAGTTATTCTCCACCTTTCCATATCGAAGTGTTTACTCTATATGGGGTGCAGATAGCTATGTGGCGTGTTAATACATGCGTCCCCTGTTGATATACGATATCCTAGAGGGAAACCTTTAGGGTACTCGCACCAGAAGTTAGAATTCTGTGATAACCTTTAGTTTAATTCTCTGGGAATATCCCTGTAGTTAAATATACCCAAGGAAGCTACTGAAGGAACCTTCCATCAGGACGTCATGGCTTGAGCCCAAAAAACGTTAATACATCACCAAATAACGTCCAGAGTAAAAAGCGAGAAAGAATTTCCAAAAGAACCGACGGCTATGCCGGCAGGGAAAATCTGAATTGGTTGGGTATAGGTCTACCTGTGGTACCACAAGGGCGCTGGGGTACACCTGGCATATCTGCGCAAGGGATTTTGAATTTCCTGCCGATCCGTCCAGGGACTTTAGCCATTATATAACCAGCGAGTAAGTTTTATATTTAAAAAACTGCTGTTGCCTCAGGATAGACATTCCAAGCCTGCCAGCACGACTTCTTACCTTTGCCAGCAAATGCAGACACTGTATCACAACCAGAGAAGGCGTGAAAAAATGGCAATCCACTTGCTTTTGGCCCTAGTGATCTAGATATTTCATGTAAAGGGATCCATCTCAAATCGTTCTCTTTCCCAAAAGCAATCCATAGACTTTCTATATTCAAGTCTGCAAACAATGAAACACCAATGGCTACAACATCTGTATCAGAACTTACTATCATGACACTCTGACTGCTGTTGACGGCTGCGTCTTTTGCATGAAGAAACATGGTTACAAGGTGAAATCTGGGAAACATCCGTTTCATTGTTTAAGATAACATTCGCCTCTCAAGTAACAATAATGTCAGTTTCGTTGGTCATCACAGCAATTTTGTCGGCAAGGAAACCAAACAGTTCCGTTTTGTTTTCGTCACATCTCAAAAATGTGCTCCACAATTTAGGTGGTCTATTGTTAGCGGTAACTTTTCTTCTTTCGCCTGTTCCGTGTTTTCGTCTAGTTTCACCTTTCAAGCTATTGTCATACTAAACATCAAACACGATGTCTATTCGTCGGTGATTCCTCACACAGTGCTGGACGTATGGCAAAATAACATCGTCGGCATATGCATCAAAGGTTTTACATGGTCCTGGCTGTTTCGAGTTGACCAACGCAGCACCATCTATAATGAGAGTATCTGCCTGTGGTGCGGTTGAAGGGACCTGTATATCACTTTCCAGCACTGGCATCAATTGTGACTTTGTTCCAGGGTTTAAACTCCCATTATGACTATGTTCCAGAGTTTAAACTCCCATTATATGATATTGATGGAGGATAGTTTTGATTCTCGTGACGAAAAAGTCTTCTAAATCACATTGCCTACTTTGGCAAGAGATGAACAATCTTGAAAACAGATTGCAGTCATCTTTTAAGCTTGCAAACTTTAACTTTGATGCATTCAAGTCTGATTTTGACTTTGAACTAAATAGTGGAAGTTTGTTTTTCGCAATTGGCTCGAAAAATTCTGACTTTTCTGTATTGTTAAATTTTTTCAAGAACTGATCAAACTGATGACGACCAAGCTTTGTCCGTCATCGTAGTGACTCGGCAACCTTACTATCAACATCTTCTGTGTCAATGACAATAAACCCCATGCCGACTTTCACGGCAGCTAGTTGCACCAGTGTGCCCTGGTAGTGTAAGCAACTAGCTCGTTAAAATTGTAGGATCCCCTGCAGTACAGTACGCTAAATTGCCAGACCTTACCCATCCCTCCATTTAACAGTCTAAACCGGTTGACCTTATTGGCCTTGTGTTCCATCCCACTTCATCATCCTTTCATGTTCATTTTATCACCCTTTCATGTTCATTTTATCATCCATTTCATGTTCATTTCCCCGATATAGCCGAAGTTGCGCTGCTTGGGAATAAATAAATAACCAATTTTTTTATACCGCCATTTTGTTTTTGACCGCCATTTTGTAAAGAAACCCCAGGTGAGTTATGGGCAATATCAATTACACTATCAGAATGCTAAACTCACAAATCTGTATAACTGAATTATCAAAGAAACTAATTTGGTAAAGAATTATATTTTTAATAAAAAAATAAATTTTTGAATATACTTACCCGCTGGTTATATAATGGCTCAAGTCCCTGACGCCTCGGCAGGAAATTCAAAATCTCACGCGGCTCAGCCCAGATATGCCAGGTGTACCCTAGCGCCCTCGCGGTACTACAGGTAGAACTATACTCGACCAATTCAGATTTTCCATGCCCCATGGTCTCTAGAGGGGAGGAGGGTGGGTTTTAAACTTATACTGTATAACCAGCGGGTAAGTATATTCAAAAATTTATTCTATTATGAAAATATTTTTAAATATAAAACTTACCCGCTGGTTATATAATGGCTGATTGACACCCATTGATGGCGGGTCAGAGACAGCTGCATAATTGGAAATTCACTTAAGAGTTACATAAACAACTTCAGCAGTTTTCACCTGATAAGGAAGCTGACAGCAATGCTCTGCCTCATTTTGTCTGCTATCCTTAGGAGATCCAGCAGTCCACCCAGGGGGATGATGATCTCTTAAGAGCTGTCAAACGGTTCAATAACCTATAACATGACAGGACCTCAACTAATACCCTTGTTCCGGGTGCTTTCTAGGAACAAAATGACCACCTGACTAGATCAAAGATTGCGGAAGATTGCCGAACAATCTTCACGTACAATCATAAAAATATATATAACAGTTCCAAGAGAAGAACAGGGGTACAAGGAATTTAGAGAAATGTAGTGGTGGATGTTTCACCTACTACTGCACTCGTTGTTACGAGTGATCCCAAAACATAGACGTCTTAATAAAGAGACTGGATAAGGTATAAGTAATGCAAGGCGAATACAAGATTACTCCTTCACAAGGCTGTATACGCGATGCTTTGCAGAGAACAGTTTAGTTTAAAAGTTACAGAAGTTCCTACAGCTCTAACTTCAAGAGTCTTTACTCTTTCAACATCTTATGATCTGTCACACAACCGTGTGAAAGAACCTTTGTAATTAAAGACTATACGAGATGATAGAGTGTTTTAGACATAGATTGCGCAGGCTTCTTGACCGTGAACC
This sequence comes from Palaemon carinicauda, assembly GCF_036898095.1. Classification (NCBI taxonomy): domain Eukaryota; kingdom Metazoa; phylum Arthropoda; class Malacostraca; order Decapoda; family Palaemonidae; genus Palaemon; species Palaemon carinicauda. Next base: position 41,806,538 of record NC_090757.1, on the reverse strand, counting down.
AAAGAGTCATAAAAAGACTCTTAACTTCTTTGGTCCTGTCCCGATAAAACTTCATCGTTTTAACCGGGCAAAAAACTCTTCTCAGCCCTACACAAACCAAATTTGAGAGTAGACTTACTCAGAAAGTCTCCAAAGTTAGGACTTAAAAAAAGAAACCAAGTGTAAAGGCTCGGATCTGTCACTACCGCGAAATTCCAGAAACGAACCCTAAATTTCAGGCTGGCGCATCTTGCTGACGCCTCCTAGTCATCTCAAATGATCCGAGAAGATCTATAAGGTCTCTATTTGATAGATCCAATCCTCTGTACCCTTTGATGGTCGAGGAGGAAAAAATGTGTTTCTTCTAAGGTCTAAGAAGAAATAGGCCACTTATGTTAGAGTTACCAAATGAAGAGCTGGCTTTAGCTCTACACCACTCCATAAAACACCCTAATTGGGTTAGAAAACCTTGAGGCAAATGTCCTTTGTACAAGCGATAGCCTCAACTGTCTCCTTCGAACAACCCTCTAGATCTTAAGGGTTTTCTAAAATACTGGAGGCAGCTAGACCTAAAGCTTGATGGTTTAAAATAAAGCGTTCGTGATCCTGACACGGAGAAAAGGACTAATGACATGCTTCCAGCATGCACCCAGCATGGTCCCAGCATGAGTCCAGTATGGTTCCAGCATGCTGCCTACACCCAACATGTCGTGAGAGAGAAGAGGGATCTAGAACTGCCTCCCAAAACTTGTCCATATCGGTTGCAAGAAACCGATATTAAAGCTAGGCTTGTTGAAAAGAAGCATCAACAACGTGAACCTCATGCTGTGAGGTTAAGACCTGATCGTGTGTAACCAGCGAGTGTTCAACAAACTTAAAGCCAAAGCTTGACACGAGGGAGCTGCAAAGCCAGAGAGACGCGAAGGAGAGACAATAGTCTGTTTATACTGCTGTGAGAAAAAAGACTTGACTGTATGCGTCTAGCATGCGACCATAATGTCGCATGTGCTTGCATTGCCATAAGGTGTCAGCGTGCTGTATGCGTTCACCTTGTCGTGTGGATACAGCACTCTGTGTGTGTCCCGCTTGTTGTAAATCTACAGCGTGCTGCATGGAGACGACAGCATAGCGTCCGGTCATTGGCGGAAAGACGTAACTGTTTGCCGATAGTTGTCCGCGTGTAGCATGCGTCCGCGAGTGATAGTCGCGCGTCCAGCAGACCGCGAAGATGGGACAACTTGTTGAAAGGATCAACTTTGACTGTCAGCGTCCAACATACGACCAGACTGGCGTCTGTGTCTGCGTGAGGGCAAGACCAGAACTTGCGTCTGTGTCTGCATGACATCTGCCGTAAGAGAGAGACCAGAACGCTACAAGCACCCGCTCTAACGCTTCTCGTAACACGAGCATATCTCTGCGCAGAAGCGTTACTAAGCATAGGAGAACTATGCTTTCTGACACTAATCGGAAAACCATTTCTTTGGTCTATGGTAGTCCTTAGACTCTTTTAGGAGAAAATTTACTCCACCCCGAGAATCGTAAACGCTAAACAAAGATGAAATTTACCTCTTTTAGCTAAGACCAAACCTACACTCACGGGGTAGCGTGTGCGCCAACTCAAGCGTGGGCGAAGGCCGTGAGAGAACATCAACCGCAATCCTGTGAGCGACCTGGGAGAGTCCCTATGACATTTCAAGCTCGCCTTGTGCGCGAACTGAACATATCCAATGCTGTGAGATACCGTCAACAGTAGTCACTAGACCTCAGAAGAAAGTACTAGACATTTCCCCAAACTGGGGGAGGAGAAGAAGCGTGAACAGAAGCAAACTGAGCAACTTTTCTCCCGAAGAACTGTGTGTCTTACACGATTCTGGTGCTGACACGTCGCCTTCTTCCGAAAAGAAAAAACTTCCGGCGAACATTAGTTACTGCAGGATAAGTTATTAGAAAACATACGACTCCTGAAAGGTCTTGGACATATTGATTGGTGACTACCAAGTCTAGGTTTTGCATCCTTCGACGAGGCCAAAGTCTTTCCTCCCTGAAAGTGCGTCAGATTCCAGAGGAAGAGCTAGGATTGTATGAGACTTGTCTGACTTCCGCTTCTCTCACGGAAGAAAAAACACACTCGATTGCTTCCTGTTTAAGCATCACAACACGCCTGCTACGAGGGTAAGTTCTGTTTGCGTGCATACATGATGAGTAACTTCCTAGTCTGGTAGACAGGGAAAACGTAGAACGTCATTCTCGTCAGGTAACTGCATTCTAATACACAGAAAAAAGTTACAAGATCTATGATACCATAGCGATGACGAACTGATCGTTTCAAGACATTCCAACTTCGCTCTTTTCAAGATACATGTCACATGGTTGTGATGTCATAGCTCGACAATCGTAGGAAAAGAAAAGAGCATTACTTCATCATTCCAAAGTGGAGAGGGAACGTCTTGGACTGTATCAACAGTATCGCTCGGCGGAACAAACGTTTAATGCACAAGGTCCGCGAAGTATAGTAGGGTAAGGCAATTTTGGACAAGCGAGGCAAAAATTGGACAGATGCAATATCTCTAAAACTATTTATAATTTTCAAAAACTATAATGCTATTAGAAATTGCCCAACCTTCTACTTTATAAATATTAGTACGTTTGGTTTTGAAAAAGTATTAAATACCACTAGAAAAATTGTTGAATATGGGTGTCTAATAATTGCCTCGCCTTCATTTTAGGGCTTCTCAAAAATAATACTAGAAATTATTTTTTCGAAAAAAAAATTAGTAGATGATACTAAAGGAAGGTTTTAAATAAAAAATTGATGAAAAAATCTGGAATATCTAGTGTCCAATTTTGCCTCGCCTCGAAAAATGGTGAGGCAATTTTGGACACTTAAATGAAAAAACAACTAGTTCAAAATGTTAAGTTATTAAGTAATACATTTTGTAATTTTCTTATCTTTTATATTATTCTTATATGTATCTATATATTTTCTTAATAATTTTAACCAAAAATGATAGTTATTTGAAAATATTTTTTACCATATACAGTGATGCCTCAGGATACGAAATTAATCCGTTCAGGATGTAGTTTCGTATCCTGATATTTTCGTATCCTGAGTCGCGTTTTACATGTAAATAGCCTAATCCGTTCCAAGCCTTATAAAAAGTCACCTTTTCTTTCATAAACACGCTAAACTGTAGTAATAAACATGCAATGCAGCCATTTCTATCATTCAATAATTAACACAACCATTAAAAACAGCCTAATCCATTCCAGAAACCACTATGAGATTATTCAATAATGTAGTTACAAGTATAGCCAAGTTATCCCCCCCAAGCCCAAAGAAAACGGTCCGTTTTCTTTACTACGGTACGTACTGTATAAAAGTTACGGTACTGTATGTACGTAAAGCATTTAGATCAGTGAAGGTGTATTGTTACTGTACCTGTACGTACACCTAAATTAATGATTGATACTGTACCTGTACACTCTGAAAAAAAGGTTACAGTTAATTAGTGTAACAAAAAAGTTGAAACTTACCTTTTGATTGAGACGATGTCCGATAGCGAAGTCGCGGCAGAGGAGGATGGCATAAGGCAGAAAACGTAACAAGTGACAGACTACGTACAGTAATTTACACACTTAACACATTAACACTTAAACTTTACGAAATAAAAAAATGGCAGAAATAATTAACACTTAACATTACGTATGGAAAACTATAAAATGAAAGAAAAAATTACTTTAACACTTAACGGTAACATAAAACTTAAAATTGAATTTTTTTTTTTGCTTTTTTATAACTTTACGTTTTTCTTATTTTCTAAATCTCTTCTACTTCTTCATCACTTTCTTTTTTCTGTTTCTTTTCTTTACTTTCACCTTCTACTTCTTCATCTCTTTCTTTTTTCTGTTTCTTTTCTTTACTTTCACCTTCGTCTTGGCCTACTAATACCGCTGGCCTCTTTAATAAGAAACTATCCATTGAAGCTTGTTTCTGCCTACTTTTCAACACATTTCTAAAATGCGTTAGGCAAACGTCATTGCAGTGTTGAAGCGTACGGTTGGTATAAACTTTTTCTGGATGTTCCTTTTCGACGTAGTCTGCCATTTTATGGAAACATGCAAGAATTTCCTTGATGTCTGCGTTTTCAAAGGTGCAACATCCTCCTCATCACCGCTAGAGAACTGCTCTTGAACATCACTCACTTGCATCGTCTCCAACTCCTTCAAGTCGTCCGTCGTCAACTCCTCGTGGTGCTCCTCGATAAGTTCATCGATATCTTCCGCGCTAACTTCCAGCCCCATGGACGTACCAAGATGTACGATGTCAGCCACCTCAGACTGCTGAATTGGTTCAGGATCGTCAACGATCTCGGCTTCTCCTCCAGGCTTCCCGAACCCCTCGAAGTCTCGTGCAGAGACAGCATCAGGCCACAGCTTCCTCCAAGATGAGTTTAGGGTACGCCTCGAAACTTCCTGCCAAGCGAGATCGATGAGTTTGAGGCATATCACGATGTTGAAGTGATCTTTCCAAAATTCACGCAGAGTGAGGTTTGTACTCTCTGTGACTTGGAAACATCTCTTGAAGAGATGCTTCGTGTACAATTTTTTAAAATTAGAAATAACTTGCTGGTCCATGGGCTGGAGGAGAGGGGGGGTGTTAGGCGGTAGATACAGGACCTTTATGAAGGAATACTCGGCCAGAAGATATTCCTCGAGGCCAGGAGGGTGAGCTGGAGCACTGTCCAACACCAGCAGACATTTCATAGGGAGGCGCTTTTCTTCCAAATATTTTCGGACAGTCGGACCGAAGCAGACATTCACCCAATCAATGAACAGTTGCCTCGTTACCCAGGCTTTTGCATTCGCCTTCTACATCACGGGAAGGTTCTCCTTAATGACTTTGTGGGCTTTGAAGGCTCGGGGATTTTCTGAATGGTACACCAGCAGGGGCTTTATCTTGCAGTCCCCACTGGCGTTTGCACAAAAAGCAAGGGTAAGCCTGTCCTTCATAGGCTTATGTCCGGGTAGCCTCTTCTCCTCCGCCGTGTTGAATGTCCGACGAGGCATTTTCTTCCAGAAAAGCCCAGTTTCGTCGCAATTGAAAACTTGCTGCGAACTGTAGCCTTCCTGCAGAGTCAACTCTTCGAACGTTTTAACAAAGGCTTCGGCGGTCTTCGTGTCCGAGCTGGCTGCCTCCCCATGCCGTACCACTGAATGGATGCCAGTCCTTTTCTTGAACTTCTCGAACCACCCACGAGAAGCCTTAAACTCTGGGGGTTCCTGCTGGGATGTTCCTTCTCCTGCTCCTTCTTCGGCCTGAGCACGCACGAGATCACCGAAAATGGCGGAGGCCTTCTGGCAAATTGTAGTCTCAGTGATGGTGTCTCCTGAGATCTCTTTGTCCTTGATCCACACAAGAAGCAGCCTCTCCATCTCGTCATGCACGTGCGTTCTCTTGTTGGAGAAAATAGTGACGCCCTTAGAAGGTGTTGCTGCTTTGATGGCCGCCTTCTGCTTCAGGATGGTGCCTATCGTAGACGGATTCCGGCCATACTCCTTGGCGATCGCACTAAAACGCATGCCAGACTCGTACTTTTTAATGATTTCAAGTTTCGTCTCCATCGAGAGCATCGTCTTCTTCTTCTTTCCTTCGGCAACATTCTTGGGACCCATGGCTACAGTAATACGTAATATAATACACTACGTAACGTTATATACAGTCTATGTATAGTAAACACTAATACAGTACAGTGCACAGTAACGAATGTTTATTAACGATAACACGTGGCGTACGAATGTACTGTATATTAACACTAAGTCAAACAAGCGAAAGCACACAACACAATGTCTGTTAACGATACCGCGGTCGGAACGAAAAGAGAGAGAGAGAGATGAACGCCCGTGCGTAGGCAAGCTGGGATAGTTGCCGACCAATAGGAAAGCAGGATCTTATGGCGTCAGCTAGCGTCTGAGTAGGGAGATAACCAATGGGTGAGCGGGAGGCTGTAAGTGAGTCTACCCAAGTTCAAAGTCTGGCGGCGCACGCTTTTTAAAATTACTCTCGGCGAAGAGTTGGGATCTCGTAAGGTTTTCGTATCCTGAAATTTTATCCGTATCCTGGGGCATAAAAATCTTCCAATCACTTTTCGCATCCTGAATTTTTCGTAAGCAGAAACTTTCGTATCCAGAGGTATCACTGTACTTCGAGAAAAAATATTGATTTGTAAAAAACGGAAAAAGAAAAAGGTTTTCTTTTCAAAGAAGATATTAATAAAACCTATTACTAATGAAAGAATATGTACAATACAAAACCTGAAATAAAAGTGAACAATTCAATATATATTATAGCCATATACGTAACAAAATAAATGCCTGAATATAAGTCTTGTCTATTTACTTCAACTGAATGCTCAAAAAACTGCTTCTGTTCTTTTAAAGATGGCACTAACCATTTTCGTTAAGGCCTGGGTTTCATAAATAAAGAACCTTTAATTACATCTGTGATTTGAAAAAGGTATGTATCCGTTTGGTGCTCTGGATACTCCTCTACCCCTGATGCCTGGCGGATGATCTTAGTGGAGTTAGTATGGACCGGCAGGGGTCACTTGCCTTAGTTAGGCACTGCGCATCACAAGGAACTGGCTGTCCTTTGATGACTCTAACCAACGAATCCTTTATGGATTTAATCTTTCTTTGAAAAGCGAAAATTAAAGAATGGCCCCCCCGTCCCGGGCGTTGCAGGGTGCTAAGAATCTCCCGGTTAATAAATACAAAAGAAAAATTGAAAATTGGTAATTGGAATGTTAGAAACATGAATCAAATTTGGAAGTTACAGCAAGTAGAGAATGAATTTATGAATTACAGTTTGGATATCTTAGCCCTAAGTGAAACACTTTGTAAAAGGATCGGTAAAGAACTCACACCAAGGCAATACATATCTACAGTATCTACTCAGGAAGAACAGATGGAGTTGGAAGAGAAGGGGTAGGAATGACGACACCAAGAGCAGAAAAGTCATTAATGGAATGAAGAGCTGTATATAGCAGATGGTCACTTGCAAAGTTTAAATCAAAGCAGTGCAATATGAGTACTATAGTTAACTATGCACCAACAAATGATTCCCCTGAAGACAGGAAAGATGAATACTATAAGGAATTGCAGTGTGTAACAGATGAGATCCCAGAGAGAGATACGAAAATTGTGATTGATGACTTCAATGCTGAAGTTGCAAGGAATAATCGAGGTATAGAGAATGTGATGGGTGTTGAGGGTCTTGGCGAAGTTGCAAATGAAAATGGGGCAGATTTTATAAGTTTTTGTTCTTTTCCAGCACAAGGACATCCACAAATATACATGGGCTTCATCATGTGGCAATTACAAAAATCAAATAGATCACATAGCCATTGATAAAGAGAGAAGGAAGACTCTGAGAAGTATAAGAAGCTATAGAGGTGCAAATATTGGTAATGACCACTAGCTCCTCTTGCTACACTGAAATTAAAACCGAATGCACCCAACAGAAATGTAGATAAAATATCTAGGTTTGATACAACTAGCTTCTAGAGGATGAGCAGAGAAATCTTTGTAATTGAATGTAAGAATCGATTTGCAGTCTTAGAGACTTTAGGAGACAAATAGCAAACAATTAACGAATGATATGTGGTACTATAAAAAGGAGACAAAGCTAGAAGTTGATTGTTGGAAGTTTTTGAGGAAGTAATGAAAATTGCAAGGTAGAGCATGCTAAGCATTCCAGTATTGATAGTGAGGTCAAAAGAAAGAGCCAGAAATGACTGGTGAGAATATTTAGACAGGAAAGCAGATGAGTCTGAGAAAGCTATGGATTCAGGGAGTGATTATGGTATAAGAATTGTACGTAGAATTATTATAGAAATCTCTACGGGAGCAAAGCAGAAGCATATACCCATCAAAAAGAGAGATGGAGCTGTTATAACAACAGAAGATGAAGAAAGGCAACGTTGGATGGAACACTTTAGTGGGGTCATGAATAGGGGATATAAAGGGATTAATTTGATTGATATACCTGAAGCTGAGGAATACCTTGATGTACCCATCAATGAATTCAGTGTGTTTGAAGTCGAAGCTATCTTTTATAAAAACTCGAAGAGATGGCATGCCTCTAGTTATGATGGAATAACTGCTGAAAAAATATTGGCCGAAAATGAAGTGACTCCCAGATTACTTACAAGATTATTTTGTAGAATGTGGCGTGAAGAGGCAAAGCCTGATGAATGGGAGTTAGGAGTGTTGGTAAAAACGGCAAATAGGAGATCTGACTGATTGCAATATTTACAGAGGTATCACACTTACGTCAGTTGTCATGAAAATACTATGTTGTTTATCCTCCTCATGCATTTTGTAATGCATAGAAGAATTGGTGATGTTGGAAAAGGATTGGACGGGATTGGTAACAGGATATTAGCTGACCTAGAGTATGCTGATGACGCTGTCCTTATTAGCAGAAAACCACAGGTCAAGATAAATAAAAGACAGAGATGAGGAGATTGGAACATGCAATGGAAGAGGAAATATCATCGGAAGGAAAAAGGTTTAATGAGGTGGAACCATTTAAATATTCAGGAACTATGATATCTACTACAGGGATTAAGATTTTGATTTCAATGAAAGATTGAAAAAAACAAATGAGACAATGGCTAGGTTAAGTAATATCTGGAAATCAAATCACCTGAAATTACATATAAAAGTCTGGCTATATATCAGTTTAGTGAGATCGGTGTTACTGTGTGGATATGAGTCGTGGTATAACAATGAAACAATATCCAACAGATTTTATAGATTTGAAAACAAAGCCCTCAGAAGAATATTGGGAGTTAAATGGCAGGACAGGATTAGAAATGAAACTATAAGAGAGATCACTCAAGTGCCATATGTGGATGCGATCATGGTGAGGGGTAGATGGAGATGGTTTAGGCATGCTCTTTGCTCTCTCCATGAGATTAGTTCACCAAAATTTCAACCAGGCTCCACAAGGCCCTAGAAGAGTTGGAAGACCCAGGCCTACATGGCTGAGGACTATGAAGCGCGAAATAGATGTTGAATGGAGAAGCATTGATTTAAAAGCTCAAGATAGAGACGAATGGCAATCTAACCGAGGTCCTTTGCGTCAATAGGCGTAGGAGATGACGATATGTGGTTTCAAGCTATTTAACTCAAAGTGAGTCACTTTGCCTCCCTCTTCCGCTAAAAACCATTTTGTTGCTATACAAATGCAAAATAACGGATGCTCCTTATCTTTATAAATTACCACATACCATTTTCCTACAACTGAGGTTTCTTTATATGGAGGTGAAACGCTCTCCCAAAATTAATTAAATTCCCTTTGATTCGCTATCAGGACTATCCAAGTAGTTTGAATAATCACTATTAATCACCTTGGTCAATTTAGATTTTTTTTATATTCACTTCAGCGTTTGCACACATTTTTCTTAGAAATCGAGAAATATTTGGTTGCTTTGTATTTCCATTATTTGTTTTGTTTTTATTTCTCTTAATGCCTTTCTTGGGGGTTTTCCCTTTATTGTTCTCCATTTCATCTCTTTTTCTTAAATCTTTGATTGCATCCCTTTCTGTTACTATTTGAGCATATTACTTTCTTATTCTTGTTTTGTTTTTATCATTCTTGGTTGCTTTTTCTGTAAGATTATATTTTGCAGGTAAAAGTGTCTCTTTGATGGTTCGTTCATAATATGAGGTAAAAATAATAAGAATAAACTGGATATGTACAACTTAGGACGAATATTGTTTATGGGATCAGCTTTGTCTGTCGTTGATATCTCTCACTATCATGCTGTTTACTCTAATGTTGCTGCATTGAACACTATATCAAAAAGGCAACACGCCAGCTGCATCTTTTTTATTGCAGTTATCAACATGGAAATTAGCAGAAAAGGGAAAACATATTTTCCCTAATACCTGAAATTTTCATTTGGATTTGTGAATTATTTTAGGAACAATGTATATACAAGAAAGATTTTTTTTTTTATTATTTGTAGCATTTGCGGTGACACCCCTCTCGAGGATGTCACCATGATTTGGTCGATCCTTTTGAAGGTTCCACCCCTGAGTGTCAACACCTTTGAGTGTGTCCCCAGTATTAAATACTTTTTGAAAATCATATCATATCTCTCAAGCTAGAAAGACAAACTTTTTGTAGATGTAACTCTCAGGGTGTCACCCCCTTTAGGGTGTCACCCTGAGCAGACACTCCCCCCCCCCCCACATACTGCACCCCAAATGTCTTATTTTATATGCTTATGATAACATATATGTAGATTTACACATAAAAGTATATTTGCGTGCTCGAATACAAAGTTTAATTTATATATTCATAAAGTAAGGCAAAATTGGACAGTTTTCAAAGCTATGGTGAGGCAAAATTGGACAGGCAACTTTCTCACTTTTTTCTTGGCGAGGCAAAATTGGACAATCTTGGATTACGGACACAAAAATTTATGTAAGTCCATAATTTTTTTATAGTATATTTATATTGATAGTGACCACAAATTGTCATAATTTGGAAATTGAGCGTTGCTGCTTAACGGAGATACAGACGTGTCCATAATTGCCTCGCTGTCCAAAATTGCCTCGCCTCTAAGATATTTTTTTTATTGATGAGATATAGGAATTTCTAATTCTCTGATGATTATGAGACAAATTGTTTTTATAGATGAGACCTCCCTCTTTTGAAAGCATGTTTGATTTTTGGTTATAAATCATCAATACAGATTTTGTACAAAGGTTTCTAAAAAGGTGTCCAAAATTGCCTCGCCTTACTATACCTCAGCCTACCGACCTTCCTTCTCCCAGGGGTTGGAACGTAAGGAAGAGGTATAGGACAAGGGGCAAGGTGAACACGAACAAACACCTCCTCCAGAACACTGCGCTATGTTTACAAGTCACTAACAAGAGCGGTTTAAAAACATAATACATTAAATCATAAAAGATCTGCCCGTGGTGGGAGATATACTTTTACGTTCTATTTTCATAAAGGCCTTAATGCCCTTCCTGCTGTTGCAGCTGCAGGCGCTGCATCAATCTCTACAGTAAGGTTCGTTATCTTTCTGAGAATGATTTAATGTTAATTAATTTACTTATTTATTTATTTTCTTATTAATTTACTGGGCCATCGTTCCCTAAAGGAGCCCTTTGGGTTAAAGCAACTAGCGAAAACTCTGAAGTCGGAACGAGGAGCAGCAGGTAAAAAATTTAAGGGAAACTCTTCAGAAAAATTCTCACGAGTTTCAGAAAGTTATTCCCTTCCTTTTACAATCTCTATCCTAGGAAGAGAAGTCTTGATTCTTAGGAATCCACTCCTTATGATTCTGAATTCAGACCTCAATGCTTAGAGGTTTTAATTCTAGTTCTCCCAACCAAGAGTTAGCCCAGCAGGCCTTGGTCCGAGAATATAATATCTTTCTAGTTAAGATTTATTTCTTAATATAGCGCCTGTAGCAACAATAACTCAACACTAGACGGTCATGGTCAGGTAGAGATCAAAGACTATTGTCATAGGTAGCGAAGCGTCCACACCGATGCTGAAGCGTCCATACTGACACTGACAGCGTCCACACTGACACTGAAGCGTCCACACTGACACTGAAGCATTCACACTGACGCTCAAGCGTCCACACTGACGTGGCGCTTCGCTCCATTCCGTCGACGTTCCGTTTCCGTTGTCGCACCGTTCCGATGACGCTACGCCGGCTCTGCTGCCTGGCGAACGTCGGCGCGTCTGTATAGACTGATACTAGGTGCTAAGAGCAGTAGGTTTGCGTTGAGCAGGTAATCGAAGTAAAGCATCCACTTTCTCCCACCGTTGAACATTGCGGTTGGTAGGCCGCCTGTGCGACAACGAGTCCTCACCGTTAAAGACACGTCGCCTGTGCGACCGTGTCAAAGACCGGAAACGAGACACCCAACCGCAATGTTAACGGCAGGCTGAAAAGACTGCATAAACAAAGATAGTTGCTGTTTCATGCCTAACCGCAAAGATCAAGGATCAACCTTAGGCGAAACGTATTCAGCATTATCTTCGTCGATCCATAGCGCTTGCCACTGTCGAGAGACGACACCCATCTGGTGGAGGCGACGGCCTGCGTCCACGCCGCAAGAAACGTAACACACGCAGAACGAATCTAATTTTGTTTTCAGTTTAGCGCCTGAAGCGCGCGTATGAAGTTTGAAAACACTAATACTGTACCTCGCTTTATCTATAGCGAGGGTGAGCGTTCTGGTGATCGACAGAAAACGCTCGAGAGGACTTCAGTTCGGGTCTTAAAAGACTGTAACGCCTGGTTACCCTCTCGATTCCTTTCGCAGTTCGACTTAACTTCTCCCCTGGGTCCGGGAGGTCGACAGAGGTTTAAGGCTAGGATAACGACAGGTTCGAATAGAAGCACTCTCCACTGAATAAAATTCACTACATAATTTATCACTAAAAAATGTTATTTTCATTAGTAAAATAAATTTTTGAATATACTTACCCGATAATCATGTAGCTGTCAACTCTGTTGCCCGACAGAATTCTATGGAGGGATACGCCAGCTATCACAATACTAGAAGGGGGTGTTCTTACCAGCGCCACCTGTGGCCAGGTACTCAAGTACTTCTTGTTGACACCTCCTCAATTATTCCTCGGTCCCACTGGTTCTCTATGGGGAGGAAGGGAGGGTCAATTAAATCATGATTATCGGGTAAGTATATTCAAAAATTTATTTTACTAATGAAAATAACATTTTTCAATATTAAACTTACCCGATAATCATGTAGCTGATTCACACCCAGGGGGGTGGGTGAAAACCAGTGTACAAGATTAAAGGATAGCTAAGTATCCCATATTTCATATAACAGTTATCTCAAATAACAATGAAATAATAAGTACCTGGTAAGGAAGTCGAATTGAACCGTTACTCTGTCTCTTTTTTAAGTTCGTCTTCCTTACTGAGCGCAGCGTTCCTCTTGGAGGCTAAATCAACCCAAAGGTGCTAAAGTATACAGGGCTGCAACCCATACTAAAGGACCTCATCACAACCTTTAACCTCGGCGCTTCTCAAGAAAGAATTGACCACCCGCCAAATCAAAAAGGATGTGGAAGGCTTCTTAGCCGACCGAACAACCCATAAAAAGTATTCAAGAGAAAGGTTAAAAAGTTATGGAATTATGGGAATGTAGTGGCTGAGCCCTCGCCTACTACTGCATTCGTTGCTACGAATGGACCCAGGGTGTAGCAGTACTCGTAAAGAGACTGGACATCTTTGAGATAGAATGATGCGAACACTGACTTGTTTCTCCAATAGGTTGCATCCATAACACTCTGCAGAGAACGGTTCTGTTTGAAGGCCACTGAAGTAGCCACAGCTCTCACTTCATGTGTCCTTACCTTCAGCAAAGCAAGGTCTTCTTCCTTCAGATGAGAATTTGCTTCTCTAATCAGAAGCCTGATGTAGTAAGAAACTGAGTTCTTAGACATTGGTAGAGAAGGCTTCTTGATAGCACACCATAAGGCTTCTGATTGTCCTCGTAATGGTTTTGACCTTCTTAAATAGTACTTAAGAGCTCTAACAGGGCAAAGTACTCTCTCTAGTTCGTTCCCCACCATGTTGGACAGGCTTGGGATCTCGAACGACTTAGGGCAAGGACGGGAAGGAAGCTCGTTTTAGCCAAAAAAAAAAACCGAGCCGCAAGGAACATGTAGCCGTTTCAGATGTGAAACCTATGTTCCTGCTGAAGGCGTGGATCTCACTTACTCTTTTACCTGTTGCTAAGCACACGAGGAAAAGAATTTTTTAATGTGAGGTCCTTAAAAGAGGCTGATTGGAGCGGTTCAAATCCTGATGACATTAGGAACCTTAGGACCACGTCTAGATTCCAGCCTGGAGTGGACAACCGACGTTCCTTTGAGGTCTCAAAAGACCTAAGAGGTCCTGTAGATCTTTGTTGGAGGAAAGATCCAAGCCTCTGTGGCGGAAAACCGCTGCCAACAAACTTCTGTAACCCTTGATCGTAGGAGCTGATAGGGAGCTTACGTTCCTTAGATGTAACAGGAAGTCAGCAATCTGGGTTACATTGGTACTGGTTGAGGAAAACTGCATTGGCTTTGCACCAGCTTCGGAAGACTTCCCATAAAGACTGATAGACTCTGAGAGTGGATGTCGTCCTTGCTCTGGCAATCGCTCTGGCTGCCTCCTTCGAAAAGCCTCTAGCTCTTGAGAGTCTTTCGATAGTCTGAAGGCAGTCAGACGAAGAGCGTGGAGGTTGGGAGTACCTTCTTTACGTGAGGTTGACGCAGAAGGTCCACTCTAGGAGGAAGAGTCCTGGGAACGTCGACCAGCCATTGCAGTACCTCAGTGAAACATTCTCTCGCGGGCCAGAGGGGAGCAACCAACGTCAGCCGTGTCCCTTTGTGAGAGGCGAACTTCTGAAGTACCCTGTTGACAATCTTGAACGGCGGGAATGCATACAGGTTGAGATGGGACCAATCCAGCAGAAAGGCATCCACGCGAACTGCTGCTGGGTCTGGAATCGGAGAACAATACAAGAGGAGCCTCTTGTTCATCGAGGTAGCGAATAGATCTATGGTTGGCTGATCCCACAGGGCCCAAAGTCTGCTGCAAACATTCTTGTGAAGGGTCCACTCTGTGGGGAAGACCTGACCCTTCCGGCTGAGGCGATCTGCCATGACATTCATATCGCCCTGAATGAGCCTCGTTACCAGCGTGAGCTTTCGATCTTTTGACCAAATGAGGAGGTCCCTTGCGATCTCGAACAACTTCCTCGAATGAGTCCCTCCCTGCTTGGAGATGTAAGCCAAGGCTGTGGTGTAGTCGGAGTTCACCTCCACCACCTTGTTAAGCTGGAGGGACTTGAAGTTTATCAAGGCCAAATGAACTGCCAACAACTCCTTGCAATAGATGTGAAGTGTCCTTTGCTCCTGATTCCATGTTCCCGAGCATTCCTGTCCGTCCAGTGTCGCACCCCAGCCCGTGTCCGATGCGTCCGAGAAGAGACGGTGGTCGGAGGACTGAACAGCCAATGGTAGACCTTCCTTGAGAAGAATGCTGTTCTTCCACCACGTTAGAGTAGACCTCATCTCTTCGGAAACAGGAACTGAGCCCGTCTCTAGCGTCATGTCCTTTATCCAGTGAGCAGCTAGATGATACTGAAGGGGGCGGAGGTGGAGTCTCCCTAACTCGATGAACAGGGCCAGCGATGAAAGTGTCCCTGTTAGACTCATCCACTGCCTGACTAAGCATCGGTTCCTTCTCAGCATGCTCTGGATGCATTCTAGGGCTTGGAAGATCCTTGGGGCCGACGGACAAGTCCGAAAAGCTCGACTCTGAAGATCCATACCCAAGGAGACAATGGTCTGGGATGGAACGAGCTGAGACTCCTCAAAATTGACCAGGAGGCCCAGTTCCTTGGTCAGATCCATAGTCCATTTGAAAATCTCCAGACAGCGACGACTTGAGGGAGCTCTTAAAAGCCAGTCGTCTGACGGAGCCGGACACAAGATCATGATACTGCTGCACAGTCTGTAAACTGTCAATCATGGGCAAGCGAGGAAGTACAGTGACAACCCGAATCTGTCTAGACTGTCTGGGTCGTACAGACAACTCCTTAACGGGTTGCTGAGGTTGCCCACTGCGTCACAACAAGACCCTTCTGTTGGTTGTTGAACGTCTTCCCCGTGACACATTGACTCCGTAAACAAAAAATCCTCTAACAAGGACTAAGCTTGAACTGCATGTCATGCAACACAGCTCAAGGTCTATGGGAGCAGGTGTGGTAACAGACGGGATTAGCGGCTGAAGTGTAACCATTACCTTCCCTGTAAGCATGTTATGCTTAAATAAAAGTCCATAAGAGGTTATGCAGCTAAAGGCTCCCTCCAAATGACAGAGTCCTCAAGGGAATATCAGAAGGAGGGAGAAAAGAACTTTCTCATCTACAGGGACCTTATCCTAGAAAAGCTAAGTTCTCTGAGTGAGGGTTCACTGGTGCAAAGCAGCAGACTAGAAGGCAACGTTATGAAACTGCTTGACAGTCTAGTGAGTTGGCAACAACCCAAGATGTGTTGAGAAGCATGCGGTAAGGTATGCAGAGCATGATGTATGCAGAGTATGCTGTATGCAGAGCATGCTGAATGCAGAGCATGCTGTATGCAGAGCATGTTGTATGCAGAGCATGCTGAATGCAGAGCATGCTGAATGCTGAGCATGTAGGAAGTAGAGCCTGCTGTAAGCAGAGCCTGCTGAAAGGAAAGCAGAGCGTGTGCATGGCGTTTAACATTTCTCAGAAATTCCATGACCAGTGCTAGAGTGCTTAATGCATGCTTGCATGGGGTTGAACCATGGTATGCTGAACAGCAGAGTCAGAACGAGCTGGAACAACAACAGAGGTTTCCTCAACTTGAGGGAAAACCTGAGGTTCAGACTGCATAGGCTGAACAACAGACGGAGCAGAAGGCAGGTGCAAGGGTGAAGGAGGTTGACTCCTAGCAAGAGTTGCACCCAAGGATTGTACCAGCTAAGCGGAGGACGGAGGCGGAGTAGTCCGTTCCTGTTCCTGAGAGATGAGTGGAGCATGAGAAGGTTGAGGCTGCGCAGAACAAGGTAAAGTTCTAGCAAGCTGAGGCTCCTGAGGCGCAAGTGCATGGTGTAGATGAGCTTGCCTAGATGAGGGTTGAACTCGGTGCAGCGCTGGTTGAGCAGACAGACTCACGGAGGGGAGAGGTTGTTGTACCCCAACCGAGAGTTGCACCACTGGAGGAGCAGCAAGGGGAGGAGGAGGAAGAGTGTAACTCTCCTGATCCCAAAGCAAGGGTTGCCTTAAAGAAGGCTGAGGCTGAACAACACTGTGAACAGCAAACTCCGAAAGTGGTTCAACATCGTACGCCTGGCAGATGGAGCTGCGACTGGGTGCAGCGAGTGCAGGCGGGTGCAGCACAGGCTGAACGGGTGCAGGAGGTTGGTGCACCACCGGTGCAGGCGGGTGCAGCATAGGCTGAACGGGTGCAGGAGGTTGGTGCACCACCGGTGCAGGCGGGTGCAGCACAGGCTGAACGGGTGCAGGAGGTTGGTGCACCACCGGTGCAGGCGGGTGCAGCACAGGCTGAACGGGTGCAGGAGGTTGGTGCACCACAGGTGCAGGAGGTGCAACACTCTCAGCACGACACTCACGCATCAAGTCCGAAAGCTGTGCTTGCATGGACTGTAGTAGAGTCCACAACATCGTACGCCTGGCAGATGGTGTTGCGACTGGGTGCAGCGAGTGCAGGCGGGTGCAGCACAGGCTGAACGGGTGCAGCCGGGTTGTTGAACTTTACTTCGTACGTCTGGCATAGGTCTGGACTTTACGTTTAAGAGGTCTTGAGACCTGAGACCAGCGTAACTCTGCCTTTATTTTCTCCTCTAAATCTCTTCTGCAGACGAGCAAAATAAGGGCTCAATCGTCTGCGGGTGGGAGTGACGGTCTCGGTAAGACACGCCCACAACCACCGAGGATACTTCTGTGCGCCGATCAAGGCCTGCCGAACCCTTATGCCCTTCGACATTGCTTCTCCCCTGGGCTTGGGAGCTTGCAAGAGGTCCCGGACTGGGAGGACGACTGGCGCGCACAAAAGTACCCTCACGCATAACACTGACATACTTTGCGCTAATCACTTATCACTTTGATTTCTGTTTGCACTTATTTCACTGAACTCGAAACTTTAAGTGGTTTGTACCTGAAACACGCAATTCTATCCTTCTCAAAAGTTAGTAATTGCAAAAACAGAATTACAATGTAACAGAAAAATCTAATGAAAGAAAATTCAGTGGCTGGAAAGAGACTAAACACTAGATCACTCTAGAAACGTTTAGTTTCTTCCCTAAAAGAGACTAGGGATAAGAGCAAAACGATAACGACGTTACTCGTACGCCTGGCAGGCTTGAGGGAAACGTTTATCCTCTTTCTCCCTCCGTCTCTATCTCTCTCTCTCTCTCTCTCTTGACTTAGAACCTGAGAGAAGAGCCCAATCATATATATCGTTAAAACATATTATTGTTAAAGGAAAAAACTGAAATATTTCCCAAAAAGAAAAGTTCCTTATTAGGATCAAAACCATTAAGTTAAGAAAGAATGAACAAAACGCTAGACACGGTTACTCTTACTGCAATGTGAAACCGTGAACATTCTTTCTCTATCGTAACGATAGAGTGCAAGTTGAAACGTTCTGAACGTCAACAACTGCCGAGACAAACAAAACGTTAGTTCAACTTTGAAAAAGTACGAGACTATCAAAGAAATTCTTTCAAAGACCTTAAAATAGCATAATATGTTAACAGGTAAAACCGAAATGACGGGCTCACGATAATTAACTTCGGTACCAAGAAAAGACCGCCTACTATTAGGAAGGTCGAATATAAACAAATATAAAAATTAATTTTAATAAGTTTATAAAAAAAGGAAGTTAATCGAAGAGGCCTATAAGAGGCGGAGAGATATAAAATAAATCTATAACTTTTGTTAAGCAAAATTAAGAAAGAGAGTCTATACTCTCTTAGACACCAACACTTCCGTCTAAGGGAAGGGTCGGCCATTGAAAGGTGAACGAGAGTTCATACTCTCTTCGTCACCAAAAATAATCAAATTAATTCCAAAAGCTAACTAAGCTAAAATAGAAGTTTCCAGTAAAGCGACAGCCGAAATCAAAGAGAAATACTTCACCAAAGTCGTGAAAATACTCCAAGAACATAAGCGTATCCCAGAACGTCTTGTCAGAAGCACGACAGAGGAATAATTGAGGAGGTGTCAACAAGAAGTACTTGAGTACCTGGCCACAGGTGGCGCTGGTAAGAACACCCCCTTCTAGTATTGTGATAGCTGGCGTATCCCTCCATAGAATTCTGTCGGGCAACAGAGTTGACAGCTACATGATTATCGGGTAAGTTTAATATTGAAAAATTTGCACTTTACTCTTTGGTACAAAGATAGTTTCATAATTACCAGAAAACCAAAGTATACGCTCTCTCAAACGAAATGAACTCCGTAGGGAGAGACTTATAATTCTGTCACTGGTTTGAATGGGAATGCAAAAGTATCAAATCCCATATAAATGCAACAAAATATTAAATATCAAATATTACCTTAATAGATATAATATTTATAAGTTAAAATAAACCCTTAAATTAAGAGGTTCCAATAAAAGACGAATCATCACTCGCACCATTGGAACATCTACAAATAATATGCGAACAATTTTAGTACAGTATTCCAAAAACCACCAAGGCAACAACGATACATAGAATCATGCGCTACATCAATTGTAAAGAATACTGCATCATATAAAATAAACTGAACTGTAACTTCCTTTAATCTCTGACTAAGGACAAAATACTGAAAGGACCAATTAATTGCAAAATAAAATGTTCCTTTTATATAGTACAACTTAAAACTTGAGAAGTAAGAAGAATGTACTATTCATAAAATCGCTACAATATATTGTAATATCGTAACAATACTGACTACTGCGTAACAAAAATAAACTGAATGCTAGTTAATCTTTGCAAACCGATCGAAGATTATCTAAAGAAAACTATTAAAAGGATAAAATTTTCTCAAAATAATTCTTTCAATTTAATCTATAACTTAATATTTTACAAGCATATTTACTTATCATTCTTTGTAAAAATGCAAGACAGACTTAGCCTACGGAAGAGGCTGTGACGTCATCAATGGACGAAATGTTTACATTCCGGCCTTATGCTTTCGTGAGGTTTAAAATAGGTTGAAAAACTTTCTAATCCTATCTTTTAAGTTATAAATACGTGATCACATATCAAATAAAACAAATAAGCGAAATCCCAAACTCAAAAACGTTAATACAGTACATCACCAAATAACGTCCAAACAGAGTAAGAAAACGAGAGAGAATTTCCAATAGTACTGCCAGCTATGGTCGGCAGAGAAAATCTGAATTGGTTGAGTATAGTTCTACCTGTAGTACCGCGAGGGCGCTAGGGTACACCTGGCATATCTGCGCGATATTTTGAATTTCCTGCCGAGGCGTCAGGGACTTTAGCCATTATATAACCAGCGGGTAAGTTTTATATCTAAAAATTAAGTTTATCCACCCAATTACTAATAACATGAATAATTTGGGTCAAATTTTGCGCATGTGCACCTAAGAATTTTCACGACATTGTATCTACAGTGACTATTGACATAAATATAATGGTTTTCCTTCAAATCTAGGCCACTGGCCATCAAAAGTGCTTCATATGACCCACTGGTCAAAATCTTACATGTGGAAAATCGGGAGTTTTTTACGCCATTTTAAAAATGTGGCGGCCATCTTCAAAAATGAAAAATTTTAGTGGCGCACAGTTTTATTTTCATAAGAACACCATAAAGAACCTTCATGCAAAGTTTGAGGCTTGTATCATAAAATGAACTATTTTGGTAAAATTACTAGAAGAGAACCTGTCGTATATGTACCTCAGGCACAGCACAAGCTCTGAAAAGGAAACTTACAACATACATACATGCATACATACATAGATATAGAAAAAGTAAATTAAAAGACAAAAATTAATTGCAGTCCTAACTAGACGAGGAAGACGGATACAACCGGTCTCCGTCCAAGCCAAAAGTAAAGTGAGCTAAAATCACCAGTGTGTGAGTGGGAGCGGTAACAAGCTAACCCCCCCACACCCCCATCTAGAAGTATGGGTAGTTAACCCTCGCTAAATTTTAATGGCTCGTCATTTCAGCTTCGCAGAAAGTAGTACCCCTAAATAAATAAATACCGTAGGTTTGTATTCCAGTTACAGAACAACTTGCTTTTCACACAAGGGCCTCAGAAGCCAGTGTGTTTATTTGGAATTGTTGAATTAACAACAGACCAGGAATTAGTTAGAGATTGTTGAACAAAGAAATTTCGAAACACTTCTTCAGAGTATCAAAAAAGTAGTGCTTCCGGGAACGAAAATACATAGCGATGAATGGAAAGCATAAAGTAAAATACAAGAGGAACTCTGATATGAGCATTGACCAGTATGTCACAAAGTGCATTTCGTTGATCCGGTTACAAAAGTGCATACAAGCACTCATGAATCCTATTGGAATAAGTGTGATTAAGGCTATGCGTTGATGCAGACGAAGTCTTCTTTCTTCGTATTTGAACAAATTTTTGTGGAGGGACCAATTTAATTTAATAATGATGCCTTCACTAACTTATATCAGCATATATCTGAACAATATCCTTTTTCATTTTTTTTTTATTAAAATTGTACTGTTTTATAGTTATTGATGAAAATTGTAAAAATTCCATGCCCGTTGAACAGTAAAGTTTCCGATTGCCTGTACATTTTCATTATTGTGTTTGTACAGTGTTCATTCTTATTGACTTTTTATATTTCTATAATTACAGCTATGAATACAATTACTGTATAACATTGTTTTCTTTATCCCTCCATTTTCTTTATCCCTCTCTCTAATTAGTTAAATTATAAGGAGAATGTTCTCCAGTTGATAGCAGTGAGGTGCGTATTTTCCAGTTGATTCATTATAAGGAGTGTGTTCTCCAGTTACACTACTCCATTATGAGGAATGTGTTCTCCAGTTACACTACTCCATTATGAGGAATGTGTTCTCCAGGTGGTAGCACTGAGGTGCGTATTCTCTAGTTGATCGAATCTCCCACACTTTTTGTAAATCTCTGTTTTATTATATAATCTCTACCAAAAGTTTCAGGTAGGGTTGACAGGTCTAGCGTCCCAGACTCTGTTCAAACATGAACTTTCCTTCCATTTCCAATTATCAGTCGAAATATATCAAATACACTTTTCTACCCTAACCTTTTTATTATAGATATAAATAAAATAAGAGCCGCAGATACTTTGTTTAAGAAAATGAAATACTTGGCCCTTTATTTTGTTCAAACAAGTAAATTACGACAGAAGCAGTACCTATCAGTCTTTTACTGAACCTATGTGGAAGGAGGCTCCTGTATTATGAGCAAAGATAATAAAAGGAGCAAAACGTGATTTCCTTGATTAAAATCTATAACTTCTTTTTTGGGCTCAAGCCATGGCGTCCTGATGGAAGGTTCCTGTTTGGTAGCTTCCTTGGGTATAAGACTACTAAGATATTCCCAGAGAATTTAACCACAGGTTATCACAGAATTCTAACTTCTGGAGCGAGTATCTCAAAGGTTTCCCTTTAAGACATCGTAATACAACAGGGGACACGCATGTCTGAACGTGCCACATAGCTATCTCCACCCCGAACAGAGTTAATGCTTCGGTGTGTAAGGGCTGAGAATAGCTGGGAGCCGTTCCACAGCTAATCTCACTCGTGGCTACTACTGATACTCGAGACGTAAACAAACGGACGCCATTGCTCTAATGACGTCACGCGCGTCTTCATCCTTTGTTTAGTAGCTGCCCTACTTAGACGGATTTTCCCTTGTGTTAACTTTATCGCTTTGCATCTTCGCTATGTCGTTACCTTCAGCCTCGCCTTCTTCTGGAAAGTTGAGTACAAGGTTCCAGTATTGTTTAATTAAG
The DNA here is from genome assembly GCF_036898095.1 of Palaemon carinicauda. NCBI lineage: Eukaryota > Metazoa > Arthropoda > Malacostraca > Decapoda > Palaemonidae > Palaemon > Palaemon carinicauda. The sequence continues at coordinate 41,783,970 of NC_090757.1, read as the reverse complement.
CTCTGGCCGTAAAGTAAATATTATTTCGCGAAATAATTGATGTTTTGTGGCAGAGCTGTGCCTCTACCGGACCCGCCATTTTATGGCGTCGTTGTTGTTTTGCATGTCTTATTTAGTTAGCCACAACAACACTTCCGGCATTATATACTAATCGAATACATTAGTTTATTTAGTCTTCATAGCTAGGAACTTTTATATCGTGTTTAGACGCTTTTTATCGGTCATCGATTGACCTCATACCAGTCGGCTACTATAGCCCCCAGGCCAGGAGCCTACATACAAGTGTTCATGCATGATTTATTAGTGATCCTAGACTAAGTTATGAAGATAGTGGCATTATTATTTTACAATACTTTTGACTAGTGATGCAAATGTTTTCGCCTTCAGGGACCATATAGGGGATAGGCTAGTCAGTGATTCTTTCTAGCCTAACCTAACCTTAGGACCCCTATATGCTTCCTTCATCCCCTGCCTTGGCATTCCCTCTATTTAGCCTTGATCCCTTTTCTGAGTAAAGGGATTAATTGTCTAATAGAGTATATATATCGCCTCTCAGTCCTCCCTAAAGGAATGAACCCCCTTTAGGATTGCGTCTGAGAGTGAGGTTAGGCTAGCCTACCTCTATGGCTAGGATAGTCTATGACTTTCCTGCGATAGCGATACGTCTTCTTCCTTGCCTAGTTCAGGACTTTTAGCCCTGATCTAGGTCGGGTTAGGAAGGTTTCTCTGTTCCATGCTGAAACTGTACTCTTGCACCGTTTTAGCCGATCAGCCTAATCTTAGGTTAGGGAGTGTCCTCCCTTCCCTTAGTGGCCGCTCTGGTACAGAAACCCTTCCTGGGAAGACCTCTCTCTTCTCCCTCCCCACCTATCTCTTGTATAGCCTAGCCTATGCTTAGGTTAGTTTATACTCATCTGTCCCCTGTCCTACAAATCCTCCTTAGGGTGGATGAGTAGGGCTACCCGAGCTTCCCTGTGCTGTCCGCTCTGGTACATATACCTTCATAGTGTCCTATAAGGTTAGTTACTAGTGTAGCTCTGCATAGGGGAGTCTCCCCCCCTCTTGGGTGTTCCCTAGTCCTCCCTTGGGCTACCTGCTCCCGGTCCCTAGTGACCCCTGCTTATGGATGCTAGAGCCTGTCTCTATCATGGGTACACCCCCTCAGGGAGGGGGAGGGATGTCTGGAACCCTGACGGTACTTCCTGCATCCTTTCCCCCCTCCCCCTGTCTCTCTATCTATCCGGGTGCCGGTCTCTTGCCGCCTCTACTGTCGGCAATACCTGCCTCCCTCTTGGTGACTTCCCTACCCTTGCCGCCAGCCCCCCGTGTACCGAGGGACTGCCGGCTGCCGCCGGCTACTACCGGCAGCTCTCCTACTCCTATCTAATCGTCCGCTTGCCGGTCGATCTCCGGAGTGCCGGCATATACTGCCGGCAACCCGATACTACCTATACCATCCTTACCCCAGTCACCAATCTGGCATCCTCCGGCTGCCGGAGCCGCCGCTCCCTGCCGGCGTGCCGCCGTTGTGCCGGCGGCCGCCATCCTGGTATCTAACTGACTTTGAAAATTGTCTGTTCTAGTGCCAGAATCTACGCTGGAGCGAGCTCCGGCATGCCGGCGGCTTGCCGGATGCCTCCGGAGGCGTCAAGAATACTTGCACCCCCTCTCTGTAGCTATCATAAGACTAAGATAGCCCTACATTGCAAATAGATAAGCTGCTTTGCTTTTAAGATCAGTACCTAGTACTGCTCTATTAGTGATCATGCTGTCTCTTTGCATTCTTCTATTTCCAGCATGCTATGTGCATCTTAGCGCGGCTGGTTGCCAGAAGCAGTTACCCTTAATGAGGCCTTCTGGCTCTTAACTGGGAACCGAATGAATTCGATCCCAACCTTGTCCTTGGCTTTCCATGGAGTTCCAATATAATGGGAATCCTAGGAAACTATATCCAATGATCTCGGTCATTTGGATTATCCCAGGACCAAGCCTATGGTAACCAGCCGGGCGAGATGCATGGAGCGTGTTCTCCTTTACTGTTTCATTCTCTATGCATCACACCTTCTTTAAGTTAAAATTAATGATTAATATTAACTTAATTTAAGAGCCATTCCTATGACTCCCCCATACTCATTTTCTCTTTCTTCCACAGGAGGAGCAGATGAAGTGTGACTTCGCCTACTGTGCTGTGAAACGCTCGCAGTTTTACGGACATACGGCGTGCAGGACTCACGCCCCTTGCGCAGACAAGAAAGGGGATTGGAAGTTCTGGAATCCACTGGAATGTACGGTCTGCCAGGCCTACCTAGTTGAGGCCTTCCATAACCCTCCCTCAGCGGAGGTTAGAGACATTGCTCGTGAAAAACTGCGCAAGCGGGTGCGTGGTTTTCAGAGAAATGCTACTGGACCGTACCTGGCCACCGAAGAACTGAGGTCCCTGTTGTTCCCTAAGGCCTCCCCTGACTCAGTGGTTCCAAAAGAAGCAATCCCCACTGTCCAAATTACGGTGGAACCTAATGTGGTCATGGCTCAGTCCATGCACGAGTGTCGTTTAGATTCCGAGGATGATGAACAGATCTCTGACGTCTCGGAAGACACGGAGAAGACGCTTATGGCTCAAGGAGCCGAAGAGGACGAAGACAAGGTGGAATACACCGAGTCGGAGCTTGGAGCTACTCCCTCGTCCATCCCTCCGCCTACTCCTACACCGACGGAAATGTCCATTCCGTCTACCTCCTCGACCCCGGATCCTTCCTCTTCTACCCAAGAACTGATCCGACTGATTAGAGCTGTCATGGACGACAGACTGAAGGAGAACCAGGAGTCCATCAGGTCTATGATTGGATCCAGAGACCCGAAGAAGATCTCGGTCAAGGATCTCCCAGCTTGCTCTCATGCCAACCCGTGGAGGTATGCAGAGCATATGGTTATTGCGACCGGCAGGATCTTTGTTAGTGACAAAATCGGCACGGTCCCGCTGGAAGATGTGGAGTTCTTCCCAAGCTTCGAGGCCTACCCGGACTGTTACGTCCGGCTTCGTTCCGAACCTGCCTCGAAGGAGGAGACCGAACCTAAAGAAGAGATAGTGTTCGATCTCGCAAAGGCCCAGGCTATGCTAGCCTCCGCATTTAAGAGCAGGGGCTTTACCTGCTCTAAGCTTCCTGCCTTGAGCAAGAAGCATCCTACATATGTCGCACCTGACACTGCGATTCTTCCTTTTTTGGAAAAGGCCTTGGCTGCATGCCTTAAAGCAGCGGAAGAAGGAAAACCCTGCCCTGCACTGGAGGAGTGCAGACCCTTCTCCATCGTGACACCCCCTGACACTAGACAATGGAAAGATGTCCAACATACTTTCGTTGTGGGTAGGCTCGATCCTGACGTCGCCGGACGTCAGTTTAATGAAGACCTCCCTAAGCTCAATGATCACCTCCTTCGCCGGGAACAAGACACGAAGGAGAGGCTTGCGGCATCTCTTTCTCATCAAGTCCAACTTGAAGTTATGGCCTGTGACACAGCAGTACCTGATCACTACATGGTACTAGCCAAATCCCACTTACTCACAGTAATGAAGGACTTGTACCATTTCATAAAGGCTCGTAGAGCCTGTCGTGAATTCGTGTTTGTCGGTGCCACCGTGAAACACGAACCCCGGAGGCTGATTTCCTCCAACATCTGGGGAAAGCACCTGTTTCCTTCTGACCTTGTCAAGGAAATAACTGACAAAGCCGCCACGGAGAATAGGAACCTTCTCCACAAGTGGGGCATGTCCAGAAAAAGGAAAACCTCTCAGGACGATGGACCTCAGCCTAAGAGGAAACCTCAGAAGCCAAAACCCCAGCAACGTCAACAACGACGTCAGTTTCCGGGACCCGCTACCTCCCAAGTGGTTGCCCAACCACAACAGACCTTTCAATTGGTCCCCCAACCGGTGTTGTCACAGTCACCGGTCTTCACCCCTGCCTTTGAGCAGCCATCCACTACCTTTCATGCCAGAGGTAGAGGCTCGTCCAGGGGTGCAAGCAGAGACGCCTCTCGTCGTCCCTCCAGAGGTAGAGGAGGAAAGGGAGCTAGCGGCCGAGGCAACAAGTCCTCGGGACACCAGAAGCAATGAAGTGCTTCCGGTGGGAGGAAGACTCCGCCAATTCCAGGATCGTTGGACCTTCGATCCTTGGGCACACAGCATCATCAAGAACGGTCTAGGCTGGAGTTGGGTGCAACCACCCCCAATCTTCCAGCGGTTCTTTCAACAATCGACCCCCATTCTGGAAGAATATGTTCTAGACCTCTTGAACAAGAAGGTGATAAGGAAGGTAAAGTCCACCAGGTTCCAAGGGAGACTGTTTTGCGTTCCCAAGAAGGACTCAGACAAGCTCAGAGTCATTCTGGACTTATCCCCCCTCAACAAGTTCATAGAGAACAACAAATTCAAGATGCTGACGCTTCAACAAATAAGGACCCTTCTGCCTCAAGGTTCCTACACGGTCTCTATAGACCTGGCGGATGCCTATTGGCACATTCCAATGAACCATCACGCTTCCTCCTACCTAGGATTTCGACTCCAAAGAAAAAGCTACGCCTTCCGGGCCATGCCATTCGGCCTCAATGTGGCCCCTCGGATCTTCACAAAGCTGGCGGATGCCATAGTACAACAGCTCCGCCTAAGAAACGTCCAGGTGATGGCCTACCTCGACGACTGGCTAGTCTGGGCTCCATCGCCCGAAGAGTGTACAAAGTCTTGCGACGAAGTTACCCAGTACCTAGAACACCTGGGATTCAAGATCAACGAGAAGAAATCTCGCCTCTCTCCGGCTCAGAAGTTTCAGTGGCTGGGAATCCACTGGAATCTTCAGTCACACCGCCTTTCCATCCCCCAGAAGAAAAGGAAGGAAATAGCAGGGTCTGTCAAGCGACTACTGAAATCCAAACGCATTTCAAGACGACAGCAGGAACGAGTTCTAGGCTCTCTACAATTCGCCTCAGTGACAAACCCAGTGCTTCGTGCACAGCTAAAGGATGCCGCGGGAGTCTGGAGACGATCGGCATCCATCGCTCGAAGAGACCTCAAGAGACGGCTTCCAAACAGACTTCGACGCCTCCTAAAGCCGTGGTCGGAAGCAATGGCCCTGAAAAGGTCCATTCCTCTCCAACACCCTCCTCCATCACTCAACATCCACACGGATGCCTCACTGGAGGGCTGGGGAGGTCACTCCCACCTGAAACAAGCTCAAGGGACCTGGTCTCCACTATTCAAGACGTTCCACATAAACATCTTGGAGGCCATGGCGGTCCTTCTTACTCTGAAGAAGCTATCCCCGCCGCCATCGATCCACATCCGTCTAACCCTAGACAACTCGGTGGTAGTTCGTTGTCTCAATCGCCAAGGCTCAAGATCGCCCCAGATAAATCAGGTGCTTCTCCCAATCTTCCGTCTGGCGGAGAAGAAGAAGTGGCACCTGTCTGCAGTTCACCTACAAGGATTCCGCAACGTGACAGCGGATGCTCTATCTCGGACAAACCCGATAGAGTCGGAATGGTCTCTAGACGCAAGATCATTCTCCTTCATCTCTCATCAAGTCCCAGAACTTCAGATAGATCTCTTTGCAACGAGCGACAACAATCAACTTCCTCTGTACGTAGCCCCGTACGAGGACCCCAAAGCAGAAGCGGTGGACGCCATGTCACTGGACTGGAACAGATGGTCGAAGATATACCTGTTCCCTCCCACCAACCTTCTGTTGAAAGTCCTCTCCAAATTGAGAACCTTCAAAGGGACAGCGGCCCTAGTGGCTCCCAAGTGGCCCCGGAGCAACTGGTACCCCCTGGTCCTGGAGCTGCAGCCCAAGCTGATCCCTCTCCCGGGCCCAGTTCTCTCTCAACAAGTACAGAAGTCGACTGTCTTCGCTTCATCATCGAAAATCAAGGACCTTCATCTCATGATTTTCTCTCCCTTGCCGCAAAGAAGAGGTTTGGGATCTCGAAGAAAAGTCTAGACTTCCTAGAGGAATACAAGACCGAATCCACGAGACGGCAATATGAATCATCCTGGAGGAAATGGGTCTCCTTTGTTAAAGCAAAAAATCCTAAAGAAATCACCATTGATTTCTGTATGTCCTTCTTCATTCACCTTCATGGACAAGGATTAGCAGCCAATACGATTTCAACCTGCAAATCGGCTTTGACTAGACCAATTCTATATGCTTTCCAAATTGATCTGTCCAACGACATCTTTAACAAATTGCCGAAAGCATGTGCTCGCCTACGCCCAGCACCCCCTCCGAAACCGATCTCCTGGTCACTAGACAAGGTGCTCCATTTCGCCTCCAACTTGGACAATGATTCATGCCCCCTCAAGGATCTGACTCAGAAAGTTATATTTTTATTTGCTCTCGCCTCGGGAGCTCGAGTCAGCGAAATAGTGGCATTATCAAGAGAAGAGGGACACATCCTGTTTGCTGATTCAGGAGAAGTGACCCTCTCCCCTGATCCGACGTTTCTCGCCAAAAATGAATTACCCACCAAAAGATGGGGCCCTTGGAGAATATGCCCCCTGAAGGAGGATGTCTCTCTATGTCCAGTAGAGAGTCTCAAGGTCTATCTTCGCAGAACTTCGAACTTTGGTGGAGGCCAACTCTTCAAAGGAGAAACATCGGGCAGCGACCTGTCACTGAAACAATTAAGAGCGAAAATCACCTACTTCATTCGCAGAGCGGATCCGAACAGTACACCCGCTGGTCATGATCCTAGAAAAGTGGCATCTTCTCTGAACTTCTTTCAGAGCATGGACTTTGAGAGCCTTAAAAACTTTACGGGCTGGAAGTCCTCGCGAGTTTTCTTTAAACATTATGCGAAACAAGTGCACGAAATCAAACATTTTGTGGTAGCCGCAGGTAGTGTTATGAAACCTGCACCTAACTCTGCGTAGAACAGTGAGTTACTTGGGACTCTAACTCTTCGGGTGCCTATGTTGACCCTCGAGTGATTCATAGTGATGTCTAAAAACACTTAGTGCTTTTATAACTGTTCTTATCCCAGGTGAAATGTCATAGTGTCACACAAGTGCCGCATGCCTTGAGCATGATGTGTTGTTTAAAGACTTGCGTTCCTCGAGAACGAGTACCTACTAATCCTGAAATTCCTTTTCAGACTCAAGAGCAAGCCTTTATTTCTATGTACATTATTATTACTGTAAATGAACTTTACTTTTGCTGTAAATTATTTAATTTCTGCATTGTGAAATAAAATTTCTATTTTATTACTTATGCGTCTCTTTCAGCTCCTACTTACTATGAAATACATACTGTCATAGTTTTATTTATTCCTCCTTTCCTATGGTCATGAAGAATTTAAGATGTCTAATCCTAAATTATATTCACCTTGTCTCAGTAAGGTTCCTACACGAATACTTACTTCGAATAATCAGGAGATGAACTCTACACACAGTGCCCAACCACCACTGGCCTACTTCAGAATGTTCCTATACAAATATCAAACATTCTGCTTCATCTCTAAGTTCTTAAAAGTTCTTCTGTCAAGATGAATAGCCCTTCAATACCACTTTGACGTCGGCATAGCCCATGGGAACTTCCTACCAATGGGGGGCAGGATACTTCGTTCCTATGGTTCTTACCTAAGATTACTTTGCTGTTTTGTCAATGCCTAGGCACTTAACTCTGGGGGAAAATCTACCACGATACATTGATTCTCTGGTACTCTTCCATCAGGACGCCATGGCTTGAGCCCAAAAAACGGATTTTGAGCGAAGCGAAAAATCTATTTTTGGGTGAGATAGCCATGGCGTCCTGATGGACCCTCCCTACTACTTCGTTCAGTTTGTTCCCACCCTACACAATTGTATCATGGTGATGGGCAGCAACTGGCGCCAGGATAAAGACGCGCGTGACGTCATTAGAGCAATGGCGTCCGTTTGTTTACGTCTCGAGTATCAGTAGTAGCCACGAGTGAGATTAGCTGTGGAACGGCTCCCAGCTATTCTCAGCCCTTACACACCGAAGCATTAACTCTGTTCGGGGTGGAGATAGCTATGTGGCACGTTCAGACATGCGTGTCCCCTGTTGTATTACGATGTCTTAAAGGGAAACCTTTGAGATACTCGCTCCAGAAGTTAGAATTCTGTGATAACCTGTGGTTAAATTCTCTGGGAATATCTTAGTAGTCTTATACCCAAGGAAGCTACCAAACAGGAACCTTCCATCAGGACGCCATGGCTATCTCACCCAAAAATAGATTTTTCGCTTCGCTCAAAATCCGTTTAATAGAGGTTTCCACCAGTAGTAGCCTATATGGTATTCAAAATTATGTATTTGAAAAGATCTATTCAATTATGCAAGTTCGAATCCCCTAACTAATATTGCACTGTTCTATAATTAAACTTGTAACTTTACTAGAGATATGGGTATTATTGTAGTGTATTACAGGGCAATGTAACCTAGAAAAAAAAACTACTTTTTCTTATAGAAAAAATTACGCTCTCTTCGAAAATAACAGTCGTTCCCGTCGCAAATGAATAGTTTCAGAAATATTATATATATATATATATATATATATATATATATATATATATATATATATCCTACGATAATAGGGGACCCCCAGTGGGAACTCGGGGTTTTGGGTGGGACAAACATACTGGGGAAACGATATATAATCGTAAAACAAGCCTTTTCTTCTCTATACATTACCTTCTTGAATGTATAATAAACGGAGGAAAATACAAAACAGTATAGCTGTATAAACTTTGGAGGCGCCGTTGCAAAGACTATGTCTCATGAAAAAATACAGTAACCAGTGCTGCCAACGTGTACAGTAGATCAAATGATAATTTTTCTCATTCTACTTGCCCCTTGTGGACGCTCTTGTACGTACGTTTGTACATAGCAGGTTTCGACTTTCTGCGCAAAAACCCCGCCTCCCTACGCAGAGACTTTTCCTCCACCAACAGGATTTCTTCTTCTCTAATCGTGAAATGTAACTGTTCGTCTCTCTACCAGCTCTGTTCAAGTCTATTACTTGATTAGTTATGTAATACCCTCATATACATATTACGTTTGACCACAGTATTACTGGTTTTATTATTCGATACCTTATAAAATCACCTCATTTTATATACCCATCAAATATTATTTATAATACATTCCATTTTATCTTCATATATTACTTTTATACATTTTGTTATTACCTTGTCACTCTCAGATTTCAGATAAAAACTTACTCTGGACAAGTTTCCCATTCTGTTCATTCATGTTTACTCTCTAGACTTCGTTGCTTTTCCGTTAACCAATCACGAACCCATACGTATGTAAAGTTTGCACAGGGTGGTTAATATTTCCCTACCCCCACCTTCCAACAAGCCCTTTTCCGTGGACACCTTTGCCCAAGTCACGTCTTTGTTAGTTCAAGTGTCGTCTTTTGCGTATTTTACGATCTAAGTATTAGAAAATTGTAACCGCTTCAGTAATCCATACTTGAAACTATTTTGGTGTATTCCAATGTTGATAATTTTCTTAAATCACGTAATGTAATATACCAACTTTTACAGTGTTCCAAGTGCAGTGCTAATCTAAGGCAAAACACTTAAGACACCACAGACTCAGTCACAAAACCCCCGTGACCCCTAAGTTACGACGTCACGGGCATAAAAGTAAGTCATTAATTTCTTTGACTTTAATGTGTTAGTTTTATTATATTTTGTTAGAGTGCGAAGCTCAGCATTACCAATTGCCAATGCATACGAGGGTGATGTTTTATTTTCCTGTGATCGTAAGTGAGGAACAAGAACCATTATATTTAACATTGGTAATGTTAGCGTGCGCAGCTCAACATTACCACTTGCCAGTACATACGAGCTTGATGTTTTATTTTCATGCGAGCGAAGCGAGCTAATGGCGTAACAAGAACCATTATATATAATGTTATCGTAACAGTACTAACGTTACCGTAACGTGAGTGAAGTGATATAACAAAGGGTATTATATTGGGTTTGTGACCTGGGAACTTCTAGGTTAGGTTAGGTGGGTTTGTTAGGTTCTGTACCATTTTTGTACTTTTATATATATTGTGTAAAGGGTATATGGAAAGATTCTTTAAAATACACACGATAATAATACCGTAATATTGTTAACGTTAGTAATTCCACCGTTCGCAGTACATACGTGAGTTAAGTGACACCGAATTTGAACAAGTCATTATATTTAAGTATTTTAACAAATTTAAAGAAAAGGTGATAAAAAAGATATACACATATATGTACGTGTGTGTTTTCTTCCTTAAAGTAATATAAATTACAAGGGGAAATCGACTGGAGCTTGTTTTGGTAGCTTTAAGTTTAATCCACAATCGATCACTTGACAGCTTAAGAGTTAAACTGAATGACTAATCATGGACGGATAAGAGAGATACATCCATGATACAACCCTTTGGTCTCCGCAATCCCAGCATTCTAAATAGTGACGTGTACTTTTTTGTTTCTAATATTCTTATCTAGATTTGAACACAGTTACCACAAAAAACTACAACATCGTATGTACATATAAAATGATGCGTATCCAGTATGTATGTATGTATATGTATATGTATATGTATATGTATATGTATATGTATATATATATATATATATATATATATATATATATATATATATATATATATATGGTGCAAACAAGTACAATGTCGTACCTCCTTGTTATCTTGAAAAGGTTCCACAATGATGTAAGACGTGTTTGAAAACTTGGTGTATATTTGTAGATATTACAAAAAACGTTTAGAGCTTTCGTCCATCCTCTGTGGACTTGGTCACTAAAATGTTTATAAAATTACAAGTCAGGTACTGATATAAGGAAAAACAGAAATACATAAACAATTCAAATACATGGCCATATAGTTAAAACAGATCAAAATCAATTACAAAACGATTTCAGGTTGTTGGGCTCTTGTCCTTTCCAAAATTCTTTGAGATCTTCTGGGTGGTATGTTACGATGGTCACTAACCAATTCGATGTTTTGGTAGTTCTGGTCGTTTGTCACTTGCACTGTCTGTGGAGGATGCACCTGTGAAGGAGGGACAGAGGAGGAAGCATCTGACAAACGACCAGAACTACCAAAACATCGAATTGGTTAGTGACCATCGTAACATACCACCCAGAAGATCTCAAAGAATTTTGGAAAGGACAAGAGCCCAACAACCTGAAATCGTTTGATTTTGATCTGTTTTAACTATATGGCTATGTATTTGAATTGTTTATGTATTTCTGTTTTTCCTTATATCAGTACCTGACTTGTAATTTTATAAACATTTTAGTGATCAAGTCCACAGAGGATGGACGAAAGCTCTAAACGTTTTTTGTAATATCTACAAATATACACCAAGTTTTCAAACACGTCTTACATCATTGTGGAACCTTTTCAAGATATATATATACATATATATATATATGTATATATATATATATATATATATATATATATATATATATATATATATATATATATATATGTATATATATATATATATATATATATATATATATATATATATATATATATATATATATTTAGATAAATACAAATTAATCCTAACACATTTGTGACTAGAAAATTTTAAAAAAGGAGGTGATTCAAATGAATCATGATTATTATTAAAGCGATCATATCAGCAACAATAATGACGTGTGAAAAGATTTGGTGTCTGATCGATATACATTAGAAATTTGCTACCAATTCACTCTTCGAAATGTTTGTTCTCAAGTCATTTGAACTCAAAATAATGTGTAGAAAAAATCGGATCCTAGAAATCAATAGTTATTTTACTATTGGCATTGACACTATTGCAATAATGGATTACACTGTAGAGTTTAATATCTACATGAATCACAAACGATATCTTTTGGCATTACAGATGGAAGTTATCTCGTGCTTTGTACTTCATAATTATTACTGTGGTAATATGAAAATCGAAATAATAAGTCAAGAATTATTTACTGCGTATTAAAATTATGACACTCACTTTCACTATCCCAAATTTGGCTTAATGACTGAGCCCTAACAGTCCTCTGTTGGTTCTTGTTTAATCCTGATACACGCTTTCCAGTTGATAAATAAGTTACAATACGTTCGAATTTGTTTCTGAACTCTGTCATTCGCTGTGTTCGTCTTTCTGAGACGTCCATCGCGAGCAATAACACCCGGCGACAAGTTGTCGAATGGCACATGTTGAAGAAGCATGGATGGGGATATTTCAGACTGGCCGGAAGTTTACAAAATGTTCGCGCATGCGCAGATTACCAAGGAGAATTCTGAGACCGGGGGATCATTCAGACCGTCACACCGGTTTTCACCTTCATTTCAACCGTAATAACAGCAACCAATTCGGTGACTTAAAGTTAGTCGGATTGGTTGATCTGTTTGTTTGCGGTTGAAATGAAGGTCAAATTCGGTTAAATCACATTATTTACTATAGGAAAGCATATATTTTCTGTTCGAAATCACACCCTGTAATACAATACAACTTTACCGAGATATGTTCCATACTACAAGCAAACTTCCTTTGGATGACACTGGGACTCTTAATACATCAAATACTGTTCTGTAAGTAAATAGGACACAAATTCTAATGCTATTTCCGCTAAAGGGGGACTATTGGTTTACCTTAGGTTAAGCTATAACACTGTAGCTACATAAGCCTAGGCCAATTGAACGTAGGCCTAACCCTAGAACTCTAAATCAATATATTTTCAACAAACTATTTGAAAACTACATCATAGCATGCATTAGGCAATTCAATTATATCAACGAAGGTTTATCTTACTTTCAAGGTTCCAGAAAATCACAACAGAAAATATGACAGCTAATGTCACAGTGAATGTCATAGATGGGACGAAAAATTTCACAATTTTACGTCGAAATAACAAATGCCTATGTAAACCATGAGCGTTTTTGATTAGTAAAGAGAAAAAAAAACTTCAATTGGTGATTATTTCACCTGTAGGCCTATGTGACATATGAAACCTTCTTTAATGTCTCCCCAGGAGGCCTGTCTAGATACAAAATTATATTTCCTTGCTAAATTCTCACGAAAAAATTCAGTTCAATCATCTAAAATGTTATATATGAATCAAAGAGGACTGGTAAGGTATGAGCCTAACCTATTTCACTATTCAGTGTTGTTATAAATTGCCTAATGCATCCGTGATAATGTCACATAAATAAAGCACGGTACCAGCCGACTCATCAGTGCAGTTGCCATTTGTTGATTTACAAATGCTTTTGAAACAAAAATCTCTTAAAATACCTTAAGTAGACGTTCTTGACTATATTCCCTGCTTCAACAAGTTCTTCTGACAGTATCTGATTTATCTTAATGGCCTCCAATGTTGTACAAGCAACAAACTAGCTCTTAATCTTGTCAAAGAGGACATGTACACCTTGCTGTAAGCACTGTCAAACACTGACTGAAGTGGATGGTTGAATAGAAATCATATATTATTAGAGAAATTTCTGAGATTCTTGAATCGGATTCTTAGGAGGCATCAAGTGTCAAGAAGTGCATGAAGTTTTAGGATAAATATCTTATGTTTATTAATTTAAGTTATTATTATTATTATTATTTCATTATCATTGTTGTTGTTGTTGTTGTTACAAGCTAAGCTACAACCCTATTTGGAAAAGGAGGGTGCCATAATCTCATGGGTTCCAACAAGGAAAAATATCCCAGTGAGGAAAGCAGACAAAGAAATAAATAAGCTACAAGACACTAACTGGCAATCATAATCAAATAATCTAATAACAGCAGCAACATCAAATTGGATCATTCATATACAAACTTAAAAAAACATGAGGAATAGAAACAAGATAGAATAGTATGTCCGAGTGTACCCTCGAGTAAGGGAACTCATACCCAAGACATTGGAAGACCATGTTACAGGGTCTATGACACGACCCAAGATAGAACACAATGATTTGATTTTGGACTCTCCTTCTCCTAGATGAGCTGCTTACAATAGCTAAAGAGTGAATAATTTAAGAAGATCTGGTCACCGGCATTATTTATTTGATCTATGAGTGACAAATGACCTCCTCCGTGGGACTGCATTCCATCAACCTTTGCTGTTGTTATGAGTAGGCCTACGGTTTCAGATTATTCACAATAGGCAGTAGGCTGATAAGGGCACCAAACACCCGTTAAGATAAGCCTCCTAACGCTAGACGATTTTATACCATTTGATTAGCCAGATAGCAATACATTAGCTTTCTCTCTGCTTAAGACTCAATTTTCCTTTACCTACACATACACCGAATAGTCTGACCTATTAGTTCCACATTCTCCTCTCCTCATACACCTGACAACACTAAGATTACCAAATGATTCTTCTTCGTTCAAGGGTTAACTACATCATCTCCACCAACGCCTATTGGCGCAAAGGACGTCAGTTAGATTTCGTCAGTCATCTGTGTTGAGCTTTCAAGTCAGTACTTCTCCATTCACTATCTCTTACTTCACGCTTCATATTCCTCAGCCATGTAAGCCTGGGTCTACTACTGCACTGTAATTATTCAGTGGCTACTTTCTTCGGATCACCTGAAGATAAGCGACCCCAAATAGTTCTCCTGAAGATAAAGGACCCCAACTACACTCACCTGAAGAAGAGAGACCCTGAATTTCTTCACCTGAGTATAAGCGACCCCGGCTTATTGATGTCTCCAGGTGATCTATTTTGTCTTATAATAGCCTACTATAGAAAAAAAGAAAAATATATATATTAATTAAAACTACTTTATGAAATATTTGTTAAAAGAACAAATTTATACAAACAATCCATATTCTACTAAAAGCAATTTCAGTACAAAAATAATCGAACCTACCATTAAAACACCTTTCAAACCACATAAATTGCTGTAAATATGTATTTAAAATTCTCTCTTGCATCCACGCATTTTCTGAATCCTTGATTTATGCTTGTTCCAATAACTTTCGATGGCCTGTGTGTGTACTCCTGTTTCTGTATGGATAAAGTTATGGGAATGATTTACGGTCTGTTGCATGAAGTATTTTGCTTCAAAATACTTCATGCAGATTTTTCTAAGAAAACTGTAAATATCAATCATATTTTTTTCTGAAATGTTTAGAATATTATCCTGAATCCACTCTTGCAGTGGAAGTTTAGATTTAGCAAAAAATGAGTCCTTGCAAATAGAAATTTTGCTCTTGAATTTAGTATACTCTTTAAATTGTAATTTCTACACATAATTATCTTTTATAGAAGACAGTTTAGTCACTTAGCCATAAAAGAAAAATAATATTTTTTTAGATAACGTCAATTTAAAAAAAAAATCTATTTGCTACCATATAGATAAGTGGGTTAGCACTTTTATTGGTTAGTATCACTCATGTCGTTATCCTAATAATGATTAACTTATAAACTGGTTAGTTAGCTTGTTAGTCCCATTCTTAGATTTAAATTCCTCACCTGAAGAAAAAAGACCCCATTTTTTTCCACCTGAAGATAAGCGACCCCAGCGAGTGTTTGGGTCCCCAATCTTCAGGTGATCCCTTTCTTCTGGGTAAGCGTAGAAGAGAATCCTTAGCCATGGTAAGCAGCTCTTCTAGAATGACATTCCAAAATCAAACAATTGTTCTCTAGTCTTCAGTAGTGCCATAGCCAATGTACCATAGTCTTCCACTGCCTTGAGTAGACTAGTGTTCTCTTGCTTGAAGGCATACTCGGGCACGCTGTTCTATCTTATTTCTCTCCCTCTGGTTTTTTTTAAGGTTTTATACTTTATATACGAAGTATCTATTGTAATGTTGCTACTGTTCTTAAAATATTTTATTTTGATTGTGCATTACTTCTCTTGTACTTGATTTACTTCCTTGTTTCTTTTCCTCACTTGGCTATTTTTCCCTGTAGGAGCTTATGGCCCTATAGCATCCTGTTTTTCCAACTAGGATTGTAGCTTAGCTGCTACTACTACTACTACTACTACTCTACTACTACTACTACTACTACTACTACTATTGGCATATTTTCAACTGTAATGAATTAAGGAAATTTAGAAATAATTACATAGAAATAGGGAATTTAGAAATCTCAACTAAAGAGGTTGCCCTGTATATTGGAAAGGTATTAGAAGCTAGAAGTAAAAGTGTACAAGCTGTGATGTCTGTGTAGGAGGTATAAATAATAATGAATTTTCAGTAGATTGCAGCGCTTTGCACTTACAACGCTTCATCTAGTCGTGTGCCCACAATCAGTTGTTGAAAGAGCAACGAGGAACCTGGAACCTATTATTATTATTATTATTATTATTATTATTATACCCAACAAAGAAAATAGCCTAGTGAAGAAAGGAAAAAGGAAAAATTAAATATTTTAAGAACAATAACATGAAAATAAATATTTTCCATATAAACTATAAAACTTTAACAAAGCAAAAGGAAGAAAAATTAGATAGAAGTGTGTGCCCAAGTGTACCCTCAAGCAAGAAAACTCTAAACCAAGACAGTGGAAGACCATGGTACAGAGGCTATGGCACTACCCAAGACTAGAGAACAATGGTTTGATTTTGGAGCGGCCTTCTCCTAGAAGAGCTGCTTACCATAGGTATAGAATCTCTTCTACCCTTACCTAAAGGAAAGTAGCCCCTGAACAAATACAGTGCAGTAGTTAACCCCTTAGGTGAAGAAGAAATGTTAAGTAATCTCAGGGTTGTCAGGTGTATGAGGACATAGGAGAATCTGTAAAGAATAGACCAGACTATTCGGTATATGTGTGGGCAAATGGAAAGTAAACTGTAATCCGAGGGAAGGATTCAATGTAGTACTGTCTGACCAGTCAAAAGACCCCACAACTCTCTAGCAGTAGTATCTCAACGGGAAGCTGGTGCCCTGGCCAACCTACTATCATAAATGATAAAAATAATAATAATGATAATGATGATGATAATAATAATTCACATTAAGCAGTCTCCCTCAACAAGATTTGCTCCCAGAGACGAACAGGAATGGTCACGTCAACATAATTTTTTTATTTGCACAATCAGGGAGGAATTCTCCGTGTAGTAAAACTTTCACAATATCAATTGTTTCGGACATTGCGCAAAGTACTATCAGCTATCAACAGCTCACCGATACCCATATACAAATTGTTTAAATACATCCCGTCAAGGAAACACTCCTATGCGTTTCTTATATAAGATCCCTTCCTTTCCAGTATGCCGTTCACACCATCTATCTACGCTGCCTTTTGAACGGTTCACTCTTTTCACCAACTAAATGTCGTCCATTTTATTGAAATTGCTGAATACCATAGAAATAGTCTGATCCAGCCTCTTCCCCTAAGCTGACCTTTCGGGCAATTCTGCTTTTTCCACATATCTATCAGTCACTCCTGCTAGCTCCCAACCTTAGAATAACTTTTCAGGTTTTGCTTCACGAATTGTTCATAGTCTGAATAAAACTTTTAAAAGCAAGACTTGGAATGAATTGCATAGATAGTACTGCATGATAGATGACACACAATGAAAGGATCTATATACAAATCAGGAGTAGAATTATGAAAAAAAAATATATACAGCAATCAAAATAAGTTGATGGAACGATTAGGAATGAGAATATAAAGAACCGCTAAGTTATTTTTATATAACAATTTGAGATGAAGGCAAGCTGTTCAAGGCCAAACTTAAGGAAATATTCAACACATTCTATTAAAATAAATCTGGAGATAAAGGTCTCCAAAGGCCTCAGAAAGACTAGAAGAAATTGCAATCGAGACGGACACCTTGAATTGAGTTACA
>NC_090757.1:41721165-41758665 GCF_036898095.1 Palaemon carinicauda | reverse complement strand
TATATATTAGTTATATATACAAACAACTAGACACGCTAACGTTTGAGTGGAAGATTATAAGTAATAAATAAAATTTCAATAATTCAAACAATGAACCACCGAGGACATAACCTCTCGATCGATTCCTCAACCAACCTCACAAACTCAACAGCTTGTTACGTCCACATGAGGACGAACTATTAACTCAAACACAAGAGGAGAGGAAGCGCTACAATCACTTCCAAATACTAGTAATAAACATCAAACATCAAAGCTGGAAGTTAATCCATGGTCATTGGAGTCTGGCCTCATTCCTATGGGTGAATCGAACGTGGTTTAAGCCCGTATACAGACAAAAGGCTGAGGTTTAATTCTAACGTTTTCCCTTTCGCTCTAAAAGATGAAAAGTGATGATTTTAATTGCATCGTATTATCCGTCTATCGTTCTACTGTACATACATACATACATACATAGCCTGCATACATATATACATACATACATGCATAGTCTATCGTTCTACATACGTACATACATAAACACATATATAAATATCCTAAAAGGGGAAGATTTACATTTACCTCCATCTCTAAGCCAAATAATTATTCAAGGAAGGCTAACTGTTGTTGACCAAATGGGGGTAAAAATAACTATTGTCAGGAAAAATTATACCCTGGGGGAAAATGCTTTGTAAACTGCACACCCGGAAATGGACACATTAAAGTGACAGGTGACATTATGACCTGGTATTTATGTAATATTTCCCGTTTCAGGCTTTCGTAAAGTACAACGTTCAAATGACGAAGTCAATAGTGGTAGTTTTTAACAGACGGGACACATTCACTTATTGATAAATATTTTTTTAGTACTTACCCAGGAGTAACACCTCGTAATACTTATTGTGGTAAGCGGACATTCCGTGAAATTTCCAAAATTGTGAGTATATAAGCAAAGCGCACATCGAAATATCTGGGTTCCTTCTGGGTTGAGAATATTATTATTATTATTAAATGCTAAGCTACAACCCTAGTTGGAAAAGCAGGATGCTATAAGCCCAGGGGCCCCAACTGAGAAAATAGCCCAGCGAGGAAAGGAAACAAGGAAAAATTAAATATTTTAAAGATTAGTAACAACATTAAAATAAATATTTCCTATATAAACTATAAAAACTTTAACAAACCAAGAAGAAGAGAAAGTAGATAGAATAGTGTGCCCGAGTGTACCCTCAAGCAAGATAACGCTAACAACAAAGAAAGATTTAAACTGATATTAATCCGAGTTAACGCAATAGAGATATCATGAACTAAGAAATCGGTGAGAGATTCGACAACGATAATGTGGATTTGACGATTAACGAGGAATACACTATACGATACTCTAAATACTTAATTTAATTCAAGGGCGGCTTTCCTGGTCCTATCATATAGGGGAACCCTATGCACTATAGGACCTACAAGATAAGTTTATTATATGCGTTCTTTGGTATTTCGCGTATCACAAAGCGTATTGCGTGTTTGTTGTCAGATCCACATTATCGAGGCACATGCACAACAAGAAAGTTTTTAATTTATTTTTGAAAACCTTAACATCTTCAGTCTTTCGGTTGTCCATTGGGAGCTTGTTGTATAGTCAAGGGTTCCATATTTTGTAAGCTCTAGAACCTATAACAGACTTCACAATGTGTATTCTACGACAAACAAAATCTTGTACGTCCTGTCAAAGTCTAAATAAAAGCAGATCTTGGGTCCTGTAGGAGTGAAGGGCACAGGGCTTTCAGCGTGTGACAGGACAATGAAAAACAATCCTTAAAGTGGTCTCTCTCGTTGCCTTCAAAACGAGAAAAGTTCAGTGAAGTGAAAATTCTTACCAAAATGGCCTAGTCTTTAGATTTAGAAAATAGCCAACTCGTACATTTATTTCATGAGGTATAAAGGAACCATCATTATTTCTTATCAGAGTCGAAGGTCAACCAAGGAAGTAACGGATGGTGAAAAAACTTCGATGAAAAAAAGAAACCACTGGAATCATGGAATGGGATTGAATCTATGATTATCAAAGAGGAGAAAGTAAAATTTATCCAATTTCTCCATGTTTTGGATTTTTACCCAATTCACCTTGTTCATTTATGGGCTCTAAAATGTGACACAGTTAAGATTTCACGTATCTTTGTCCTAACCTTACTTTAAACATCGTTTTCTATTCAAAAAAAAAAAAAAAAAAATGAAATAAACATAGCCAATATATGGCTTGTGACCAATGTTTCATTCTCAGTCAAATAATCCTCAAATATACCTTGATCTTAACAAACATTTCTATGTATAACATGGATCCCTACAAGAGTTTAGTTGGTGGGGGATACTGCATCTGACAAAGAAAGGAAGCAAGAAATTTCTTACACACAGATATGGGATTGAGCAGCTTTAAAGATCTTAGGCGATGAAAATGATAAAACGGTCCGTGACAAATCCCACAGATGGAAATGATAGTGATATAATATGACTTATGTAATTAGTATATCTGTATGAATTATCACAGTATCTTAATAACCATTACCATTTGATTATAATTTAAGTACTGATGAAAGGCGAAAAGAAAAATAATATTAAATAATTTCTGTATTAATTATCATAGTATCTTAATAACCATTATCATTCGATTATAATTCAAGTAGTGATGAAACACAAAAAAAAAGAGAAAATATTACAAAGCCATATATTTCAAAACCACGAACTTTGGAAAATCCACCGCCTTTCAGTTAACATTATTAAATGAGGGTAATCGTGTTAAATGCCATTGAAAGGTCAAGTAGCCCATTTCTCCGTATCTCTTCCATTATATTGATTCAACACTCAGATGAATCAGGGGGAGATGGAGGCAATTATTGACAGAGCTTTGGAACCTGTCAGGCACAGAGACAAAACGCACGCACACGGTCAAGTTCATTTCACTCATGTTATGGTTGCAGCTTCTGTTTAAAGGCCGTTCATGAATGGCAGAGGCAAGGGACAGTGACATTGCCCTAGCAAGAAGGACAATGCCCCAGAGACTGATCATATATCCATATGATCATCGTATAAGTCCCCTCTCCACCCAAGCTAAGACTAAGGAGGTCCAGGCAATGGCTGCTGATGACTTAGCAGATAGACCTATAAGCTCCCGCCCCCCAAACCCCCCATCCTTAGCTCACATGGGTGGTGAGATTGGAGCGACCAAAGGAACTAACGAGTTTAGGCGAGACTGGAACCCCAGTCTGACGTTCACCAGTCAGTAACGTTACCACATCGGCCACCACAACCCTTAGCAGCTCTTATCTTTCGCGAGTAATCTCTCAAGTGTAATTTATTTCTCAGAAATAGCCTCTAAAGAGTAATTTATCTGGTTGAGAAACACATTCGGTCCATTTCTTCTTCAATTGCACAAAAATGGCTTATTAAGAAAGTCTTTTAAGATTTTCGGCGATAAATGTATTCTGAAGAAGTGATTAAATTCTTTCATTCTATCCTTATTTCAAGTACAGTATTTTTCTCTTGTCTGGTCTTCAGCTGCCAAGTCTCATCTTTGTTGGACAGGAGCTTACGGTCTATTAAATTTCTCATTCCTGATCTAGGCATTAATCTCTGGCACTGTCATTCAATTAGTTCGTTATGCTTTTTGCAGTTGGACTTTTCCTGATATTACTAGGTATGCAGTTAATTCTAATATTCATGCCTTCTCCATCATAATGCTCAATACTACACCGTCTTCTAGAAGTTTTATTCTAGTTGTTACCAAGTTGTAGAATGATCCTCCAAATCAAAGAGTTGAATCGGTAGAACTTCAAAAGTTCAAACTTGCAGCAAATGCTTTCATGTTGAACAGGCTGACATAAGTCTCTATACTTTATATATATGAAAGATCTATTTCAATGTTATTCCTGTTATTAAAATATCTTTTATTAATTGTTCATTCCTTCTCTTGTAGTTTATTTATATCCTTTCCTCACTGGGCTACTTTTTCCTTGTTGAAGACTTTGGGCTTCTAGTATCCTGCTTTTCCAACTAGGGTTGTAGCTTGCCTAATAATAATAAAAATAAAAATAATAATAATAATGATAATAATAATAATAGCAATAATAATAACAAAAAAACAACAACAACAACAACAACAATAATAATAATAAAAAAATAATAATATCTCAAGAGTAATTTACCTGATTAATGCTTGCGTTATCAAATTCCATATTAGGTTGATTGACTGATTTGAGGTTTTCTGGCAATCTGACATCTAAGGTCATTGACCCCTCCATATTAGGTCTGCCGTAATTGGAAAGGCTCATGTGAACACCAGGTGAGGGGGCATCAGGCTTTTCCAACTAGGTTTGTAGCTAGGTTAATAATAATAATGATAATAATAACAATAATAATGATAATAACAATAATAACGATAAGGATAAGAACAAGAATAAGTATAAGAATAACAACAACAACAGGTGAGTAGGCAACACCCACTTAAGATGTTCACAGAGCAAATCAATATCCGCCAAACAGGCAAAGATCCTAAAACTTCTACCTGAAGAGAATTGACGCTGGAACTGAAGCCTGGTATACATTTCAAACAAAAATTCTTTGCTCTAAATTATTCAAAAAGGACAGTGAAAAGAAAAGACCTATAAATATATATTCACACTTCAAGTAAGTTGAGTCTAGTCTCACATAAATCTGAAGTTCTCAGAAAGAAGAGTAATCAGGATACGAAAAAAACCCACCTAGTTTTTAAAAGTCCCGCTTAAAAAGCCCTTTAGAGGATATTCCTAGCCACGCTACTATTAGAATAAAATCTTTACAAATTTATCAACGAAAGACAAAGCATAGACACCGTAGTGTGTTTTATAGGATCCTCCACGCAAATACCCCATGGCATAATATTTTGGCACCCACAAATTCATAATTCTTATCCTCCTTTTGAAGCTCCATCATCGCTCTCATAACTGCCTATCCCTTTCTTTCCTACGGAAGAGTTGATTACCAATGGTATTGTTACGCCAGTTTTAACGCCAATCAATCAACCGTTACAAAGTGATGCCGACTCCCACCCCTTTCCCCCTGAACCATTTCTGCCACACGAAAAAAATAAGCGAGACAAAATATGCAAGGTCAGTTGAAGCGAAAAATGAGAAAAGGGGGTCGGAGCCTTAATGGTTATTTATGAAGGAAGCTTATTGCTTCTGGGTCAACAATAACTGCTAATAATAACTGCGCTATGAAATGATCAAAGATTGAGGCATTTGGGTTGATGTCATGGTTGCAGTTATGAACAACCAGAGAAAATATTAGAGGGACAGATAACTGGTTTACTTATTTAAACGTGTTCTGAAGACAAATGCACATACCTACATACATACATACACACACACACACACACACACACATATATATATATATATATATATATATATATATATATATATATACTGTATATACATACATACATACATACATACATACATACATACATTATATATATATATATATATATATATATATATATATATATATATATATATATACTGTATATACATACATACATACATACATACATACATTATATATATATATATATATATATATATATATATGTATATATATATATATATATATTTATATATATATATACTGTATATACATACATACATACATACATATATATATATATATATATATATATATATATATATACTCACACACATATCCTACATACTTACACAGTCAGGTACGAAAACACAAAGATTTAAGCAAGAATCGGGATTAATCTGTTGGCGAACAATGCCTGCCTCAATGTTCACTGTCACAGTATGATCACTTTGACAGGTCACTTCAAATGTAACAAATCAGTTATGAAAATTTCTTAAGACTATCAATTTTTGTCACCATTCTAGTCTGACCACATTGCTGCATGTGCTGAGGTTCTTCGATACTTTAGTATAAGAGTAATTATAATTCCACGATAGTAATGAAAGATTGTCTTCATTGCTAATGCAAACGTTCACCGACTTACTTTGGATAGTGATAATGGAAAAGAACGGGTAATTGAACTAAGAATTTCAATTTCTCATGGTTCTTTACTTTAAAAATAGAGTTCTTTTAACTAAATGATCTAGAATGATAACTTTGGGGCGATATAACTAAAATATACAAAAAAAAAAAAAAAAAAAAAAATCCGTCTACGAAGATCGAGGTTGGCTTTTGCTAACAATCAAAATGATTGTAATATAAAGAATTATATGTAACTTCTAAAGCTATAGAGTAAGTATATCTCATTCTTTCTCAAACATACGAGATTTTCGTCTGTAAAATAAAAATGTTCCAAAAGGATAAATAAAAAATCTGGGGATGATTAAAAAGAGCATAAAGTTATGCTATTTCGTGAATTATATCGGCGAGATTTAATATGACAAAAGAAAATTTTGCAATTTAAGAGGAAATATAGAACTGGAAGGAAAAATGTGAGATTGAAATAATGGGTCTTTAGGTTAGTCTCAATCTGTGTATAGCTGTTTGGCAATATAATAGGGTGGCTGCGCTAGGTGATTTGATTGCAAATGTTGTCGACAGAGAAAGAGATGGAGTTATTGCTAAGTATGGAGTTCCTAAAGTAAATCATAATTGATAAATTTTTTCGAAATGTAATAGGAAAGAATCCTGACTGATGAAAACACATGACTTCATAAGAAGAATCCCCATACATATATTTTAGAAAGAGGAAAGGCCAAGGTAAAGAGTTTGCTCAAAGAAGGATTTCATAACAGAGTAGATGGAAGAGAAAGTTGATAGATGTAATAGTGAAAAGAAAACTAGGTAGAAAAACTCTTTTTAAGTGATCGAATCAAAAGTTAAAAAGATGAAAGAAATTTAAAGTTGTACAGAGAGGGATGAAAATGAGGCCATATAAGTGAATCAAGTGAGTATGATAAGGAAGTGAGAAAAAAGGTGAAAGCATAGTTTGACGAACATGTAAATTCAAAGCAGGCTCCATAGAGTTTGCAGGGAGTGTTTGTGCTCAGGAGAAGATAGTAATGAAAAGTGTAAGGAAATGGAGAAAAAAGTGAGGGATAGTGTGTCTCATGACGTCGCAACTACCAAGGTCATCAACTGTCCTCAGGAACCTTTCACCATTCCATTGTTTATTTGCATTTCCATTTGTATTGAATTTGCAGCTCATAATAATAAGGTGAAGAAGTTCCGAAAACAAAAATTAAAGAACAAAGACATATTGGGACCCATTTTTTTCCTAGTTTATCAGGAAACTACTTCGAAATGTCTTACTAAAACAAGAGAGTTATAGATGATAGTTTTAAAATGTGAATTAAGTAATAATGTATTTCCATAATGACTACATCGCACAAAAACTTTGTTATCTTTTTGGCTGAAATTTAAATGCAAAACAACACGAAAATGATCCCACTGAAAAGCAAAATAATTTCAATCTTTTCTGATTAAAGTAAAAACACCACATTTCGTTTGAAATAATGGAAGACAGTGGCATTAAATACCAGTGAAAGATCACGTAGCCCATTTCACCGTATCTCTTTCATTATATTGATTCAACACTCAGCTGAATCAGGGGGAGATGAAGGCAATTATTGACAGAGCTTTAGAACCCGTCAGGTACAGAGACGAAAC
The DNA here is from genome assembly GCF_036898095.1 of Palaemon carinicauda. Lineage (NCBI taxonomy): Eukaryota > Metazoa > Arthropoda > Malacostraca > Decapoda > Palaemonidae > Palaemon > Palaemon carinicauda. The sequence goes on along the minus strand of NC_090757.1, from coordinate 41,751,030 downwards.
GCACATACGCACACAATCACACCCTCCCCCCTTCTCACTTGTGGAGGGTTATAGCTATTAAAAATCGTTTCCATAAGAAATCCATTTAAATGTATCCTTGATAGAATTGTGTTAAGTGTGTACTTATCATATACACTCAAAAGGTACAGGTTGTCCAAAAAAAAAAAAAAAAAAAGATTTGGAATATTAGATTTCTGTATTCAGTGCAGCAGTATAACTAAACTCCGTTTGAAGGGACAACAGGCGTGCGTCATTTATTATTATTATTATTATTATTATTATTATTATTATTATTATTATTATTATTATTATTATTATCATTATCATTATCATTATTATTATAATAATCATTATCATTTTTATTATAATTATTATTATTATTATTATTATTATTATTATTATTATTATTATTATTATTATTATTATTATTATTCAACAGTTTGCATTCATCAAGAGCTTTTCTTTAACAAATTTTCTTTTGGGATTCTAATATTTAAGAGGATAATCAAGTCACTACAGCATATATTATACTATATAACTCTAGCATCTCATATTTCATCTTTCTTATACTCAAAGATAAAAACAAATAACCTTCAATGTTAAAGGAAACATGTAAAAAACAAGGAAAAATTCCTAATCCCGAACATTACCTATATTTGTATTTTCATTACAATTTCATTCACTTATAACTGTCTATCTTATACTTTCTAACGAAAGAGCCTATGACCCATGGTATCGTAACGCCAGTTTATGAATCAACCAATCAACCTTCCCAAAAATGCAGAAGAGCACGTGACCAATGGCATTGTGACACCCAGTTTAAAAGTCAGTCAATCAACCTTCAAACAAATACAGAAGAGCCAATGACCAATGGCATTGTGACGCCAGTTTAAAAGTCAGTCAATCAACCTTCAAACAAATACAGAAGAGCCAATGACCAATGGCATTGTGACACCAGTTTAAAAGACAGCCAATCAACCTTCCCCAAAATACAGAAGAGCCGATGCCCATGGCATCATGGCACTAGTTTAAAAGTCAGCCAATCAACCCATCCCCAACTACGGAAGAGCCGATGACACATGGCATTGTGACGCCAGTTTAAAAGTCAACCAATTAATCTTCCCTCAAATACACAAGAGCCGATGAGCCATGACATCGTGGCGCCAGTTTAAAAGTCAACCAATTAACCTTCCCATAAATACAGAAGAGCCGATGGCCCACGGCATCGTGATGCCAGTTAAAAAGTCAGCCAATTAACCTTCCCACAAATATAGAAGAGCCAATGAGCCATGGCATCGTGACACCATTTCAAAAGTCAGTCAATCAACCTTCACTCAAATACAGAAGAGCCAATGACCTATGGTATTGTGACGCCAGTTTAAATGTCCACCAATCAACCCTCAAACAAATATAGAAGAGCCAATGGCCCATTGTACTGTGACTCCAGTTTAAAAGCCAGCCAATCAACCTTCCCGCAATTACAGAAGAGCCGATGACCCATGGCATCGTAACGTCATTTTAAAAGTCAGCCAATCAACCTTCCCACAAATACAGAAGTGCAGATGACCCACGGCATTGTGACGCCTGCTTAAAAACGAGCCAAAAAACCTCACACAAATACAGAATAGCTGATGACTCATGGCATTGTGACGCCAACTTAAAAGGCAACCAATCAGACTTACCAACAGGTTGGGAACCTGAACCATTCCCTCGATAAAAAGAGTTAGAAAATATCCAATTCAGTTGAGATGACAAATGAGAAAAGCGAGTTGGAGCCTAGATGATTATTTATGAAGGCAACTTATTACCGTAGTGTCAACATTAATAGCTTACAGGAAATGACAATTTCACCTATTATTACGTGATCTATGTTTGTGACATTTTTATCGATGTTCGCCTAATGAAGATTTTTCTCCCTTGGTGCAAAGAATTATTGATTGAATTTGAGCTATTTAGTTTGGCGCTGGTGTCTGTGAGGCCACTCATCGCCTTGCAAGACCAGTGGTACCACTAGAATTATCCATACATCTCGAGAAACTTTAGTCACGTGTGTTATTTCTTAACGAATTTTCAGATTTACTGTATTGCACAACAAATACATTGTTTTTCAAAGCTATACACTGACATGTTCAGTTTTCAAACCTACAGGCTACACTGACATTTAACAAGTTTTTCAAACCTAAACACTAGCATTTACAGCTTTTCAGATCTATCATCTAAGATTTATAATTTTTCAAACCTATATATAAACTTACCTTTACAGAATTTTCAAAACTACATATTGATATCTACAGAGTATTTCAAACCTATGTATTGTAAAAACACGTTAGAAGAAAACTAATGTTTTCAGGAATGGAATATACTAACTACATAGCAGTAGCACTAATTTTCTTTGAATAACTACTTGCACTGATGAAGGCAAAGAATTAATTTCATAATATTTATGCTGGCTGATTAATATAGGCGACACCCAGTCTACTAAAATGTCGATTCACTCACTTGAATGAATTACTTTATTTTAAGTATAATATTAGTCAGTCTAAGAACACGGAAGTTTAATAATAATAATAATAATAATAATAATAATAATAATAATAATAATAATAATAATAATAATAATACTTTACGCACAACGTTTTCGATAGCAAATTTAAGATATTTTAATTAAATAAACAACAACGAACGTAAACAATTGTACAAACTTCCTCTCAAGCCGTTAATAAAACAGGAAAAACATTTAACAAAAATAAAATACCTGTATTAAACCTGTATAAAACCTGAAAGAAAAAAACATTACTGGAACGCAACTCTGAAGCTCACCAAAACACCTCCATAAAGATATGTACAAATAATGGAGCGAGTTAAAAACAACATTGTGATAAAACACAGCCTCCAACCAATACTTTCCTTTTGGGTTTCTTCGCGATTTATTCTCTGGAATTCCCAACTATACCATTTGCTCTCTTCATTGGAATGGTGAGGAATGGGAATGCCAGACAATTACATTTCGGAATAGATTCACTTGAATAACTTTTCCGATGTAAGATGGAAGATTTACATAATAAATGACTGTACCTCTTCGGTATTAATTGATTTAATACTCTAAATATCTGGAGATATTATTCATGTATTTTCTTGGATCAGGAATGGAAAGGAACTTGGAGTTTAAGACTCAAGTTATGTATGAATAATAGTTTACGTTATAAATACATAGAAAGTAAAATATAGCGAAGAATATTTTCTTGAACAGTTTCAAACGAAATTATTGGATAATAAAATATTTAGAAACTGAGGCATTCTCTTAACTCAAAACAAAGGTACACCCATACATATGCATAAAATGTGTATGTATCTATATATATATATTCATAAGTAGATAATCATAGATTATATATATATATATATATATATATATATATATATGTATATATATACACACAAACACACACACATATATATATATATATATATATATATATATATATAAATGTACATATATATATATATATATATATATATATATATATATATATATATATATATATATATATATATATACAGTATACTGTATATATATTGTGTGTATTTGATGTGTGGGTGTAAATATATATTTCGAATATTAGATTTAGAAAATCAGCCGCTTTTAAAATAGTTTTAATAATCTCGACGGTTTGTTATTATCACAATCAAATAGAAAATACGTACACGAAATTAAGAAAGTCTAAAACAGTAGAAACGAGAATGATTAAAATAGAAACAAAAATAAACTAATTTTATTGTGGAACTAACTTCACAGTAGAAAGAATACTATGACATATAACGATCCCCTTAAAATCGGTCGGAAAAAATTAGATAAAATTGATTCAAGAATTGTCAAGTAAGGGTGATTTGATACTTAAAGGTTAAAAGTGTCTGGTTTCAGTTCCAGTTATATCAGAATATATGCTCGCCAAAACGTCAGCCGGGCAAACCTAACCCCCAATGGTGACCAACTATAACAGTAACCTCCCCAATAAACCTTTTAAACTCACAGTGTAGAGCTGGGATCGATCTGCTGCCATGAGAATACAAAGCGAACATGTTACCACTGTACTAGCCAAGAGGCTAGTACTTGACCAGAATGCTAAAATATGTGCCATTAATATCAACATTGATGGAGAAAGCCAAATTGTTAGAATAAATTACTACATACAGGATGGCCCAGTCTGGAGATATCTGAATACAAAGGATGATCAAAATTGTAAAAAAATCGTATACAACATATATAAAGAACAAACTGAACGACGGAATTTAATAGACGGGAAATTAAGATGGGAGACCAGACAGGAGAATAATACTCAACACATGGTATATTGAAAGAAATAAAACTTTTCCTAAAGACAGATTAATCACCGAAAGACTTAATATGCCAGTGTTTGTGCAATTGAAGAAACCGACCTGGTTTGTTTCTCAAAAGTAAATTTGTAATCAAGAATCACAACCAGAATGTTAAATGAGATGAATGGTTAAAAATCCTGAGCAAGAACGAAGCTAAAGAAATCTCAAGTCATAATTGGCGATATGAGAGAGAGAGAGAGAGAGAGAGAGAGAGAGAGAGAGAGAGAGAGAGAGAGAGAGATTGATTTAGCTGGTAACAGAAACTAAAGGGAATATCTACTGTTGTATAAATAAACTTTCCGAGCATAAAGACCTTGATTAGCTATTAATCCAGAGGAAGTCGAACGCCAATTATAAACCCACATAACGACATAAAAGCACTTACCGAATCTCCAAATTAAGGCTTTTAAAGTAGAACGATCACGGTGCAAACACGTCCAACTGCGTTTTCCAGGACGCAATTTAGGCTAATAATACTCCCATGACAGACACCTGGAATGGAGAATAACGTGTTAATCAGTACCTGGGTGACGTATGAAATTCTTTTAATGCACTTGGTAAAATTTATCAAATTATTCAAGTTTTAGAAAATTTAGGATTATGATGCCTAACAGTTCCGACATTTTAGCACATACCCCACACACTAAATTTATATATATATACATATATATATATATATATATATATATATATATATATGTATATATATATATATACAGTATACACACACACACACACACATATATATATATATATATATATATATATATATATATATATATATATAAGTTGTAAAAAGTTGGCCTCTTACAATGGGAGACCTTAGTTCCATCGCATTCCACGCATTATTCAACTGTGTGCTCGCTTTGTGTGCTAAAGGATTATGTTTATGCACTATGTATAGATGGCTAAATTATAGTAATATTAGGGTGCACACATAAGCATACACTATGTATATATAGATATGTAAAGCAGCAACAACAGCAAATGCAGCCGTTTCTAGTCCACTGCGGGACAAAGGGCTCAGACACATCAATTAAATGTCAATTCACGTTGGCTACTATGGATCGGAGATGGTGTGAGATTTTCGTCTGAACGATCACAGCAAACTAACCTAGTATGGGTGTCCCTGACTAGTACATCTTTGCTGATCATGGCGTTACACGAACCATTTCAACACGTTCAGGTATATCCACACAGAAAGGGTACATATATACAAGGAGACTGCATCTCTCCTGAATTATTCACAGTGTGCCTAAAAGAAGTTTTTAAGAATTTAAATAGGGAAAATGTAGGAAATAATATCATTGGACAATACCTTAACAACATAAGACTTGTAGATGAGATAGTTGTGTTTAGTGAATCATGGGAAGAAATGTAAAAGGTAATATTAGATTTGAATTGAGAAAGTAGAAATGTATGACTGAAGATGATCATGAGTAAGAATAAGATCATTTCAATGAAAATGCAGAGACACAACAGATAATGGTTATGGGCGAACCTTAGAAATTGTTAATGAATATACATACATAGGACAGACAATAAGCGTTTCCTCAAGACATGAGACCGAAATTAAAAGAAGAATAAGCATGAGATAAAGAGCATTTGGCAAGCAAAATGGGATTTTGAAAATTAAAATGTCACTTTCTCTAAAAAGAAAGGTATTTAATACACAAGCATTAACTTATGCATTAGAAACTTGGAGCCTTATTGAAGCCTTAGGGTTAGAACATAAGCTAGTTACAACTCAAAGAGCTATGATGGGAATAACACTAAGGGACAGATAAGCAGCAATATTGATAAGAGTGCAAACTAAAGCAGAGGATATTTAGAAAATATATAAGAAAAAGAAATGGACGTGGGCAGGACATTTGATGAGAATGACAGATAATGGATGAATATTAAGAATATCAGAATGGGTCCCTTGAGAACGTAAAAGAAGCAGGGGAAGGAAGAGAAGACGACGGATTTATGAGCTAAGCAAGTATGCGGGTGTGTACTGTTATAAAAAGACCATAAACAGACGCAAGTGGAAGGACAAGTCTGAGGTTTTCGTTCATTGAAAGATCTCTGCTTATAATTTTACTAGGTCGGTGATTACCTAATAGCCTTTAGTACAGAATTCTACTCTCACGTAAATGTGTATAAAGTCCTAGTGATTAACTAATGTACAATCTATAAGTTTGCAAGAGTCCGTGTCTGGTTAGGAAATCTAGAAAATAAAAAAATAAAAAAAGATGAGCTGAAATAGCAACTTCATCCCAACGACATACTGAGAACTGTAAGCGTTTAGCAATTTTATTGAATTTTCTTAGTTTTCAAGATGGGATGCGATTTTAGTAGTTAAGGAATCGTGACAATGACCACGAAATTTATGATTCTCTCCCCCCCCCCCTCTCTCTCTCTCTCTCTCTCTCTCTCTCTCTCTCTCTCTCTCTCTCTCTCTCTCTCTCATACACACGCATTGTCATTCAAAAGAATTTACCTTTGAAAACCAAATTGTCGTAACTCAGCAATTCCCAAATAGGAACTGGGATTAACGTACTTTTCAAATACTTTTCAAATGTTTTAAAATATGCTGAGAGAGAGAGAGAGAGAGAGAGAGAGAGAGAGAGAGAGAGAGAGAGAGAGAGAGAGAGAGAGAGAGAGAGAGAGAGAGAGCATCTGGTTAACAATGAACCGCATAGCGAAGTCAGGACATGTTCAACTAATTAAACACGTATATTATAGTGTCCTTGTATATCGAATTGGTCTTATTTGTATTCATTGTAAATTTAGGGACAAATTAACATCAGGAGGTAATTGGAGTATGTCGAACAAGATGCTGAATTCTCCAGAATTACTTTTGTGTTTTTAATTTGATTACTGCCTTTAGTGTATTACCATTATCTACTCAAGTTCTAACAATAAAAATTTTCATGATCCTCCTTTGTTTCCTGTCCTCATTGGGCTAATTTTCCCTGTTAGAGCCCTTAGGGTTATAGAATCCTGTTTTTCCATCTAGGGTTGTAGCTTAGCTACTAATAATAATAAATAAGAATTGTCTTATTTATCTTCCGGGGAATGGAATCATATAAAAAGGGCCCAGGAATGGGGCGGGGGAGGCCAGTCAACGCTAAAATGCAACTTGAAGTAGTAATTATAAGTTGTAATTATAAGTTGTAATTATAAGAAGTTGGACAACAAGATGGAAGAAAAGAAATGAAGTGGCAACTAAAATGTCAGTGATTCATATTGTTGTATTGGATTCATGATCCTTGGTCATATAACCCTGCATTGGGCCCTGTGAGGCCATTCAGTCAGTACCCAGATGGGGAGAAAATTATAGTTACACTACTAAGTTAAAAAAAGGTTGAAATTGGTATAACAGAATAGGATCGAACTACTCATCCTTCTGGCATTATGTCAAATCAAATTTATTCGCATCACGTTCAATACTAGAAACCGGACAAGATATTTGTTTCGTTTGGATTATGGCAAGAATTTGTCTACTGTAAGTTTCACTGAACTTAATTATAAGAATTTATAGGATTGTTTAATTTTCTTTATTACTTAGCATGAGTTTGTCTACTGATTTTGATTTGTTTTTACTAAAACTTTCGTTAAATACTGGACTGATGTACAGGGCCCTATCTGCCTATTCAAACACTATTTAACACTTAGATAAGTGTTACTTATGGGGCAATCAGCATTAAGCTTCAATGTCAACCCCAATGTTTGAGTTTCTAAAAGGGTAAACTTTTGGAGCTCATGTACACAACGCTGCCATTTCAAAGGAGAAAGTAAGAGTTTAAAAGGCAATTGTTTGACTCTCATCCTCGGTCCCTCAAGACCCTGAAAAAGGCATATTAAACCCAAGGTCTATATATGTATATATATAGACCTTGATTAAACCAAAGGGGCACTCAGTAGAAAGCATGCCTTCGCCACGCGAAGCACTCTTATTTTGCTTTTAACTTCACTGCGTTCTTGTACTTCGATGTATTTTCTTAAAAATCTAATGGATTTGTCCTTGGACCATACGCAACATGTCCACCAAGTTTTATTGAAATTGATTCAGTAGTTTTGTGTAATGTTGTTCACAAACAAAAAATAAGCGAACAAAATATTTATAATTTTCTTAACATTGCGATTATTTTCAAGGTATTGCAATGGAATTTAACTTTATTGTACTTTATGCAATATGCTACAGATTCATCCTTCGGTCATATTCAAAGTGCCTACAAAGTTTTATAAAAACCGGTACAGTAGTTATTGTGTAAAGTTGCTCACAAACAAATAAATAAACTAAGAAACAGCCGACAGGGGTAAATACATACCCTTCGCAAAATCTTCTAGTTTGCAGTTCCCTATAAGTCTTTCAAGAAGCGGACAACTTGAAGTTGAAGAATGTCTTAAGTTAAAAACTTTCTTAATAAGCTAAAGATTTTGCTTCCTGAGTGTTATGGTAGTGTAGATTTTATAGTTAACCTGCTCCATGCATTAAGCTTCTCCAAATACTAGAATAATGTATATGACATAAATTTTGTGGGTCCTGCTTACTTTACTTTTACTTTTAGGGGTTTATTTCTCGCCCTCCATCAGACACTAAGAGTCTGTTCAGGCGGGCCATGATGTGTGAAAATAATTTCTTTTCACTTTATATTTTGCTCTGTATCTTTTCAGTATTCGCTAGCATTTGTATTCAGGCATAATAGTTTTCAGATCACTATTATAACACATTCCAAAGAGATAAGTCTTCAGGTTTTTCTTGAAAGCTGCCACATATTTGCTATTCTTGACATCTAGTGGAAGGTCGTTGAAGAGTCTCGGTGCAACGTAACAAAAAGTTCTTCCTCCTATTGCATGATTCACACTAATTTCGAATAGTCTATATGGGTCGTCAGCATGTCTAACTCTTACAGCAGCGCTAGCAGCTTGAGTGTAGGGGACCAAGCAATCACGAAGATATTTAGGCTTATCACTTGTAAGTGCCTTGTAAGTCAACAAACAAATCTTAAATTCAATTCTAGCCTTAACAGGTAACCAATGCGGTACGGCAAGGTTTTTATTTTTGTTCAGAAAAATAAAGTAAATAAGTCTGAATTCCTCCTTACTCTTAAAAAAAACATTTTTTGTTTGTTATATACAAGTTTCGATGATTCAACACACAAAGAGTGCTTTCAAAAACACACATTCAGGAATATATATAAATCTGAACAAATGTACCAGTGTTGATTTAAGGATACTATAGATGTCATAAACTGTGTATGTAAATATTGAATCTGTTAGTAATAAAACCAATCAAATTTGAGAATTGATAAATGAGAAATATTTCATTCAAGATGAAAGTGAAGACTTCCTCTTTCTCTGTTTTGATAATGTAGATTTGACAGCAAGGACCAGCTATGCAGTTTAAATGCAAAATATATAAGAATTTATACGATAAACTGACCTTGTAGATCATGTAGATTGTTTCCCTACGTGATAAGATCAGGAAAGCAAGTTTAAAGTTTGTGTCATTCAATGCCCATAAAGTGCTTTCAAAAACACCCATTGAGGAATATATCCAAAATCTAAAATGTACTATTGTTGATTTAAATAGATAACTAAAAATCGAGTCTCCTGTGCATAAGATTTAGGTTGAAGAATGAGTGAAGAAATAATTATGTGCAAAACTAGATAGCTTAGGTTAGAATTATATAAGGCACATAGTATTTATCATAATTGAATACAATGACCAAAATTAGATATTTTTAATGAAGTAGCTAATCAGTACATGTTTACGATGGATGACCTCATATACATACATACACATAGACACACACACACATATATATATATAATAATATATATATATATATATATATATATATATATATATATATATATATATATATATACAGACATTTACTCTTTATCACATAGAGGAGACGAGAGATAAAGAAAATTGGCTACGACAACTTTTGTCTACAAAAATTCCACACACTGCAATGAACTTACGGCGGAAACAAATTCTTCTCGGGTCACCGATGAGCAATTAATCACAGCACAAAGACATAATAAACGTTCGAAGTTACGGGATGGCATTGACGCGACGCGTTTCTCTAGGACAAGAGGCTCATGCCGAAATCACACGGTGGGGTGACTGGGCCACTGGGGTCTTGAGCGGTCCAGGAGGTATATACCTGGAGGTATATATTGGTTTTGTCCGACTCACAGCTGCTGGAGTCGGGCTGCCGATTGAAACAATTGATGTAATTACCGTTCGATGGGAATAGGCTGTTTACCGCTACAATGTTAATTCACTTATGTAAATTACTATGTTTTTTGTTATTGTTTTAATATGAAATACGTGTTTTACATTAGGAAAATACACTTCTGGATTAACAAGAGTTGTATATAAGTACACCCTTTAGCTATAACTGAGATAAGTATCAAGTCCATATTAGGTATTATTACGGTTTTTGTTTATATATCAATTATTATTATTATTATTATTATTATTATTATTATTATTATTATTATTATTATTGTTACTAGCCAAGCTACAACCCCCAGTTGGAAAAGCAAAATGCTATAAGCCCAAGGGCTCCAATATGGAAAAATAGCCCAGTGAGGAAAGGAAATAAGGAAATAAATTAATGATGAGAACAAGTTAACAATAAATCATTCTAAAACAGTAACAACGTCAAAACAGATATGTCCCATATAAACTATTATCAACGTCAAAAACAGATATGTCATATATAAACTATAAAAAGACTCATGCCAGCCTGGTCAACATAAAAACATTTGCTCCAACTTTGAACTTTTGAAGTTCTACTGATTCAACTACTCGATTAGGAAGATCATTCCACAACTTGGTAACAGATGGAATAAAACTTCTAGAATACTGTGTAGTATTGAGCCGATGGAGAAGGCATGGCTATTAGAATTAACTGCCTGCCTAGTATTACGAACAGGATAGAATTGTCCAGGGAGATCTGAATGTAAAGGATGGTCAGAGTTATGAAAAATCTTATGCAACATGCATAATGAACTAATTGAACGACGGTGCCAAAAATTAATATCTAGATCAGGAATAAGAAATTTAATAGACCGTAAGTTTCTGTCCAACAAATTAAGATGAGAATCAGCAGCTGAACACCAGACAGGAGAACAATACTCAAAACAAGGTAGAATGAAAGAATTAAACACTTCTTCAGAATAGATTGATCACCGAAAATCTTAAAAGACTTTCTCAATAAGCCATTTTTTTGTGCAATTGAATAAGACACAGACCTAATGGGTTTCTCAAAAGTAAATTTGCTGTCGAGAATCACACCTAAAATTTTAAAAGAGTCATACAAATTTAAAGTAACATTATCAATACTGAGATATGGATGTTGAAGAGCCACCGTCCTTGACCTACTTACAATCATACTTTGAGTTTTGTTAGGATTCAACTTCATACCCCATAATTTGCACCATACACTAATTTTAGCTAAATCTCTATTAAGGGATTCACCAACCCCAGATCTACATTCAGGGGATGGAATTGATGCAAAGAGAGTAGCATCATCTGCATATGCAACAAGCTTGTTTTCTAGGCTAAACCACATGTCATGTGTATATAGTATGAAAAGTAATGGGCCAAGAACACTACCCTGTGGAACACCAGATATCACATTCCTATACTCACTATGGTGCCCATCATCAACAACTCTTTGAGATCTATTACTTAAAAAATCAATAATAATGCTAAGAAACGACCCATCCACTCCCAACTGTTTGAGTTTGAAAATAAGGGCCTCATGATTAACACGGTCAAAGGCAGCACTAAAATCAAGGCCAATCATACGAACTTCCTGACCACAATCAAGGGATTTCTATACAGCATTGGAGATTGTAAGAAGGGCATCACATGCTCCAAGGCCTTTCTTTACGAAAACCAAATTGCAAACTTGGGAATAGATGATTACCTTCAGCAAACCTATTAAGACGTTTTGCCAGAAGACGTTCAAAAACTTTAGATAATATGGGAGTTATGGAAATTGGGCGGTAATCAGTGGGACTTGAGCTACCACAAACACATTTACATAGAGGAATAACATTACCAATCCTCCAACGAGTGCTAAAAGCTTCTCCTCCTGCTAACTTTCGCAAAATAACAGATAACCTTGGAGCTAAGAAATCCGCTGTCTTTATAAAAAAAACAATGGAAAAATACCATTTGGGTCTACACCTCCATAAGCATCAAGGTCCATCAACAGAGCTTTAATTTCACGAGATCGAAAAGCTAAACTAGTTAGTTTAGCCCCAGGAAAACATGAAATAGGAAGTTCAAGTTTTTCATTACTCTGTTTACTGTCAAAAACATCAGCCAAAAGGGTTGCCTTTTCCATTGGACAGTGAGAGACTGAGCCATCTGGTTTAAGTAAAGGAGGAACTGTTGCATATACACCAAAGAGTGCAGAGTTAAGGGAAGACCACCATTTATGTTCCTGAGTTGTACCAGAAAGTGTTTCTTTTATGGTTAATTTGTACTCCTTTTCAGTTGAGGCATAAACTCTCTGAGCAAAAGCTCGAAGCTGAGTATAGTTATTCCAGGTCAAATCTGATCTGTTACCATTTCAAAGATGATGGGCCTCCTGCTTCTCCAAATAAGCACGTCTACAATCATCATTGAACCACGGTTTGTCCTTCACTCGGTACCTTAGCACACGAGAAGGGATATGCCTATCAATTATGTTGACCAAGGTCTATAGAATACTATAGACCTTGATGTTGACTATATTCTCATTCAAAGGGACAACAGGATCTACACTACTATATAATTGTGACCAATTCGAGCACAAAGATCATGCAAAATCTCATTCCAGTCTGCTTGGGATTTCATATAAATTTTACTAGAGTATGATATATCAGGAACAGGCTGCTCAGTCTTCACTACTAATGAAATTAAGGCATGATCAGAAGTCCCGACTGGAGAACCAACCTTACTAGTTATAACGCCAGGGGAGTCAGTGTATACGAGGTCCAAGCAATTACCAGACCTGTGAGTAGCTTCATTTATGATTTGCTCACAGCCTGATTAAGAGGCAAAGTCTAAAGCTCTTAAGCCATGGCGATCGGTAGGAGAGATAGAACTTAACCACTCCCTATGGTGAGCATTAAAATTACCAACAAATACAAAAGAAGCCTTTCTATCATATTCTTGTATCTTAGCCATAATGGTAAGAAGACAATCGAAGATAGAATCATCCATGTCTGGATTCCGGTAGAACGTCGTGGCTTTGATTTCAACTAAAACTTAGGAAAATAACCTTTAGCTTTACCCCTCAGAGAATCTAAAATACCTTGTAATGTGATAGCAACCATCTGACGTCAAACTTTGATAATCGTTGAAAGAATTTGACATTTCAGAGATGCAACAACTAAATAAATGACGCCAAGGGGAAGTGAGCAGCCCCAAAAAGAATTTTTCCGGTATACACTACATTGTGAAAATATTACCACTAAAAGTATTATTGTATTATCATTGTATTTTCCTTGTTGGAGCCCGTGGGCTTTTAGCATCTTGCTTTTCCAACCAGGGTTTTAGCTTGGATTGTAATGATAATAATAACAACAACAACAACAACAACAACAACTAATAATAATAATAATAATAATAATAATAATAATAATAATAATAATAATAATAATAATAAGCTTTTTATCAATAATAAAAACATGTCGTCTAATCTCTTCACCCACCCACACTCCAGTTGGGCTCAGTGTTGAATGACCTCCCAGGTCCCATCGCTGGGCCTTGGTGTAACGAATTTCACATGTCATCATAAATTCATAAATCTAAATTAATCAGAATAGAATAAAGCTCGTTTCCTGGAGAGTTTGTTGAACTAGAACTATTACGATGAAATTCGAAACAAAAACATCTTTAAGTAATTATAGGTACCTTCTATGCATTTCTGGAAAAAAAAAAGATAGTGTGTTTTTCTTTAATATCTCCCATGCCAATTGCTTAATCAGAATGGTACTTTGACACAGCACTCTAAAGACCTCTCTATAATTTTTGATACTCTAGTGCATTGGAAAATCATGTCAATTAAGGCGTTTACTGTTGTCAAAATAAAGCCCAAGCCACGTCAATCGGCTATGTAAAGCAATTCGAATACCTACACTTCCCTGTCCCTCCCCTCTCCCTCCCTCCCCTCTCCTTCCCTCCCTCCGTCGAGACCCTCCTCCTATCCCTCCAGTAACCCCCTTTCCTAATCTCTCCGACGTCGCTTACTCTACCTTTTCTGTAACCTGTTTTATTTGTTAAAAACTGATAGAATTGAAATGGTGAAGTTTTGTTATAACCATTATCAACATTTCATGACATTGTTGTATTTCGTCTGGGTGTATAAGGAGTTTATAGCCTTTAGCCTATTTATCCAACTTGATAAACCTGCCCTGAGGTCTTCTTTCAACTGTGAAAGGCCTGTGTGGAATAAACAATAGCTGTAGAATACAAACGGAATTATACTGTGACACAAATAATCACAGAATTTAAAACTATGATAAAAAATCTACGAACTACATAATTTGTTGGATTGATATGCACAATTACACACACACGCACACACACAAACACACACACACATATACTGTATATAAATATAATATATATATATATATATATATATATATATATATATATGTGTGTATATATATATATATATATATATATATATATATATATATATATATATATATAAAATGAGTCAATTATAGGTTGAATTTCGAGGTTTATTCATTCATTAATATGCTTGTGTTTCTTGTGCCACATTGTGTTAATGTGCGTCCAACAAACCTGAAGTTTCTCCTACCTGTTAAGACTAATCCTTAGTTTATTATTAGCTTGTTCCTTTCTGTATATGGAATGGAAGTGTAATGCAAATGCATTTCTGCATTTACGGGGCCAAATTTACATACTAGTCATGAATATGATGGGAAAACCTCTAAGGTAAAGCAAACACTGAGACACTAAACTGCTTAGGCACAAAACATAGCAGATACCGAAATTACGATTGTTAATGGTAAGATGAGCAAATACACAGTAAAATTTTCGGTCAAATGTAAATGTAAAGTGTGGTTTCCGAGCATACAGCTCGGGGTTACCCCCCTCTCACCAGGGTATGACTACTCTCTCTCCTCCCTGAGCGTGACAGTATATATATATATATATATATATATATATATATATATATATATATATATATTCTGTCACGCTCAGGGAGGAGAGGGAACAGTCATACCCTGGTGAGAGGAGATTACTCCGAGTTGTACGCTCGGAAACCACACTCACCTACAATTTGCAGAACTATCAGGTTGCCGTTAGGAAAGAGGGAGTAGGTGGGAAGGGTTGAATCTGTGTGTGGGGTGGGGGGAGCATATCTACCTAAATACTTATACATCATGTTTGACGGGTTAGGTACAGTAGTGATATATATATTTGTAGAACTTTCTATTCGATGATTTTAATTACAGGATGGGCCCGTGTGCGTGTTTTACTTGCTTGTTTTTCGTGTTCTCTAGCATAATTCACGTGAAGCCTTATGGCAGTAAGATAAAAGCCTGCTGGATTAACACTCATTAATATTTCATTCTCGGCCAGAAGCCGATTTTCGATAAAGTAAATCATAAACCATCTCTAATGAATCTGGTTTTCAAATCATATGAAATAATTGTTTATTATTATTATTATTATTATTATTATTATTATTATTATTATTACTTGTTAAGCTACAAACCTAGTTGGAAAAGCAAGATGCTATAAGCCAAGGGCTCCAACAGGGAAAATAGCCCAGTGAGGAAAGAAATAAGGAAATAAATAAACTGAAAGATGAGTAATTAGCAATCAAAATAAAATATTTTAAGAACAGTAACAACATTATTAAAGTAGTTATTTTATATATAAACTATTAAAACTTCAAAAAACAAGAGGAAGAGAAACAACAGAATATCGTACCCGAGTGTAGCCTCAAGTTTGCTAAAAAGAAAATAACTAATTTCCTCTAAATATATAAGTTTTCGAAAAAAAAAGAAGGTAATTCAAAACAAGAATATTTCACCATATCAATCTTTTATCGTATTTTTTTATATACATATTTTGGAAGAAAGGTGTTCATAGAAATTTTATCATTTTACGTGAGCAAGAGGAAGCTAATCTTGCCATTCAACTTATCACAGACACGGTAAGTTGGAAAAGCAGGATGCTATAAGACCAGGGGCTCCAACAGGGAAAATAGCCCAGTGAGGAAAGGAAACAAGGAAAAATAAAATATTTTAAGAACATTAACAACATTGGAATAAATATTTCTTATATAAACTATAAAAACTTTAACAAAACAAGAGGAAGAGAAATTAGATAGAATAGTGTTCCCGCGTGTCCCCTCAAGCAAGTGGTGAAGGGTACAGAAACTGAAGAAATCCTGACTAGCATTGTAGGCCTACTCTATGAATAAATAAAACCATATCCATTTATAGGCATAACTAAACGTAAGCTAATTTAAAAATGGAATTATAATTACCCCAACATTACTTCATTGTCCCAGTTTTTACGAATGAAAACAAAAATCTTAGGTATAACCTTTTGGTCCAAGGATATACTTAACGGTTAATTGAGATGGTAGGAAGTGCAAACTAAATGGTACATCATATTGAATTGGGGCGTGTAAGGGTAATCTTGTCTTTTAATCAAATGAACTCTTTAGCTATGGTAAGCAGCTATTCTAGGAGAAGGGCACTCCAAAATAAAACCATTGTTCCCCAGCTTGGTTAGTGCCATAGCCCCTATACCACGGTTTTCCACTGTCTTGGGTTAGAGTTATCTTGCTTGACGGTACACTCGGACACACTATTCTATCTAATTTTTCCTCCTCTTGTTAGTTTTTATAGTTTACATAGGAATTATTCATTTTAACGTTGTTACTGTTCTTAAAATATTTTATTTTTCCTTGTTTCCTTTCCTCACTGGGCTATTATCCCTGTTGGGGCCCCTGGGCTTAGAGCATCCTGCTTTTCCAACTAGGATTGTAGCTTAGCAAGTAATAATAATAATAATAATAATAATAATAATAATAATAATAATCTCTATCATAGTTTCGAGAGATAAGTTAGGTGATTAGTTTGGTATAAATGTGAAATTAGTCTAGGTATCGTCTATAGATAAGGGTTGAATCTTAATCACATTTATTTACTTAATGTTCATTGAGACATTTTGATCGTCAATAATTATATTCTGTGTGAAAATCAGGGAGTAAAATAAAATATATCATGATAGAATAAGATAGAATTCACCCGTGTTTGGGGGTAAAAAATACGGTAGGCCTAATTCCTGTTGGACCTACATCAACATGAGAAAGGTCCAACAAAAGAGGTTCAGAGTAATGTAATAGATTCGGTAAGTCTGTTTCTATTTAGTATAGGCCTAAGATTTGGTTCCTGCACTTCCTTTTTACTTTTAGCTAAATATAATAAATCTCGTTCCTGAAGCAGCTTTTCCTTTTCTCTGCTCACATATAACATATAACTGCGTAAAATTACATTGTATTTTAAGGGGAAAAGTAACATTAACATTTCCTTCAATTAATGATAAAACTCAAACTGGAAGAAATCAGACGTGTAAGGTACAGTTTAAAGGTTTAAAAGGCTGCTCATGATTGGCAGAAGCAAGGGACAGTCACAATGCATGAGTAGCAGGACAATGCCCTAGAGACTGACCATATATATATATATATATATATATATATATATATATATATATATATATATATATATATATAAGTGTATGCATATATGTATATGATCAGCGCACAAGATCCCTCTCTACCCAAGCTAGGATAAAGGAGGGCCAGGCAATGGCCGCTGATGACTCACCAAGTAGACCTATAGGCTCCATTAAACGCCCCATACTAAGCTCACAAGGATGGTTGTGTTGCAGACAATACAAGAAACTATCGAGCTTGAGTAGGACTCAAACCTCAGTCAGGCGATCACCAGGCAGGAACGTTTCCAATAGGTCACAAGCCCACAGGATTTCCTGGCACACCTCGCTCTGAGGAAGTGCACCCGGTCACACGCTTTCTGCGCGGCGAGTTGTCTGCCTAACTCGGCCATCTCTCCTGACCTGACACTAGCTGTTTGGCTACTGTGTGTGGAAAAGTGCACTTCCTCAGAGCGAGCTGTGCCAGGAATTCCTGTACATATGAAGTTGAAAGCTAGTTCTTCAGAAAGAGAGGTAAGAAAAATTTGATATATATTATATACATGCATACATAATATCATATGAGTGGGGATACCTTAAAGTCGTGAAATGGTATGTTTATCGCTATGATCTACAAAGCTGCACTAGTAATGGACAGCTATACTGGGCCGGTTTCCTGTGAGCGATCAGACAAAGGTCTCTCACCATCACCAATCCGCAGTTGGCCAACGTGGTAATGAAAACTAGCCAAACCCCAGGTATGAATTAGGATATGTCTGAGGCCTTTGTCATGCAGTGAAATAGAAACGAGTGCGCTTGACGTTGTTGTTGTGGTTGTGTGTGTATATATACATACATATATATATATATATATATATATATATATATATATATATTTATATATATATATATATATATATATATACTGTATATATATATATATATATATATATATATGTATATATATATATATATATATATATATATATATATATATATATATATATATACACGCGCATATATGTACGCACGTGTGTTCATGAATACGTGTGCGTATATCATGTTTTCGTTTGTCTCTTAGCTTGCAAAGCTTGTCTTGCCTCTTGTAAAACTCAGTCTCCCGTGGCACCAGCTTTAAACTACGTCCATGGTAACATGTTCCACTAATTGCACGAAATGAATTGCTGACGATTTGCAGGTCATGGGCGATACTATTCATGGACCTGCTTGTTTAGAAGCATTTCCATTTGTGATAATAATAATAATAATAATAATAATAATAATAATAATAATAATAATAATAATAATAATAATAATAATAATGAAAGATTTAAGAAAGCAAATCAGACAATGGCTAGGTTAAGAAAAATTTGGAAAATAAATCACTTGAAATTACATATAAACATCAGACTATATATCAGTTCAGTGAGATCGGGGATACTGTATGGACATGAGTCATAGTATGACAATGAAAGAATCTCCAACAGATTTATTGGATTTGAAAACAAAGCCCTCAGTAGAATATTGGGGGTTAAGGCAGGACACGATTAAAAATGAAACTATAGGAGAGATTACTCAGGTCGCATATGTGGATGAGATCATGGTGAGGGGTAGATGGAGATGGGTTGGGCATGCTCTTTGCACTCCTCAAGAGACATTCGTTCACCAAACATTCAATTGGTCTCCACCAGGTACGAGAAGAGTTTGAAGACCCAGGCCCACATGGGTGAGGACTATGAAGTGTGAAGCAGGAGAGGATGAATGGAGAAGTATTGAAATAAAAGGTCATGATAGAGACGACTGGCGAAATCTAACCTAGGCAGTTTGTCTGCGTTTATGTGCAGATTTAGTATCAAATAGGTTCCTTGTGCGTGGTATATATGGTCAGTGCAAGAATGGGTGACCACTAACAGATTAAACACTTACAGCACATACGACCCTTAAAGATTCTGAGGCATAGGGTTAGCAATTTCACTTTTTGAGAACCACTTAATAATTTTTTGGTTTCTTGTTGTTTCATCATGTTTACACACACACACACACACACACACATATATCTATATATACTGTATATATATATATATATATATATATATATATATATATATATATATATATATATATATATATATATATATCATTATTATTTTCTAAGCTACAACCCTAGTTGGAAAGGAGAATGGTATAATTCCTAAGGCTCCAACAAGGAAAAATAGTCCAGTGAGGAAAGGAAATAAGAAAACTACAAGAAAAGTAATCAACCATTAGAATAAAATATTTCAAGAGCAGTAACAACATTGAAATAAACATTTCACATAGAATCTATAAAAACTTTGAAAAATAAGAGGAAGAGAAAAGGATAGAATAGTGTTTTCTATTTAGTTTCTAATCATGAAGAATTTCTTTGAAATGTCAGTAAAGGGCAAAACAAGTCAAGGGTAAAAAATGTATGTGCGATAAGCTAACTACTGTAGGATTACAATCTAATTAATTCATTGATAAAAAGCTCAATTAATGAAACGCTAATCATACTTAAATGTGTAAAACACTAAGGGAAACCTCTCATTATTTCAGTATGAAATAACTTACTATCAGTCCTATATATAATATGACTTAATAATTTTGAAAATCTGATGATTTAAGGAGAGAGAGAGAGAGAGAGAGAGAGAGAGAGAGAGAGAGAGAGAGAGAGAGAGAGAGAGAGAGATATCTTGGTTACCCGAAAAGGAATACACCGAAGTGCAATTTTCGTTGATGTTTGTGTGTGCGTGTATACATATATATATATATATATATATATATATATATATATATATATATATATATATATATATATATATATATATATATATATATATATATAATATTACCCGTATTCAGTGATATCACAGACACCAAAAGTCTAACGTCTTTTCGTGTGTATTAGAGTATCTAATCACATTTAAAAGTACATGGGAGAATCGTTGTCCGAAACAAGAAATTGCTTCAAAGATATATCAAAATAATTAAGAATGTATCGAAATCAAATTATAATTCCTTAATTCACAGTCGACTATACGTCCCTGAGTGTATCCACTCGCTAAAGGAACTATCTTTCTTCTTGGAACAATATTGAGAATTTTTCACCATTGATTTTCAAAATAAGCTGCAATTTATCATCTGATTGTAATAAAAAAATCCAGTTTATATTGTATATTGCAGGTTCAATAATTCAAGGGAAACAATTTATATTACACAATGGCAGGTTTCGTATACAAGTTTCGGTTAGACGTTAGAGCATAAGGTGGAAAACTTCTGGGTTTGGTGATTGGTCGGGGGGATGGGGGGAGGAGTCCAGGAGGGGGTGGGTGGGGGTGGGTAAGCTCCCTCTTTCTGGAAGGTGTCGAGTTAATTGTTTACTTTTCCTTCGGAACTCTTTAGTCCTTGTGAAGTCGGCAGGAGAGGGAGTACTGCCAGAAGAAGGTTGGTTTATTTATATATTATTTATGAATTCGCGTAATTTGTAACGGTTATAAATATTTCACGTAGCCAGAGCTATAGTATGTCGTATGTGTTTGAATTTGAATGAGAGCCGGATGAGCCGTTTGAGGCCTTTAAAGGTCTGATCGACCGGCATCATCGTTGGTTTTCAAAACGAACTGCGACCTGATTATGCCATCTTTGTTGTAGCCGAGAAATCATCTACGAAATATAATTTGGCAGTTGAATGTTTTTTAATACTTATTAGTTTTGCAAAGATAAAGGTTAGGCTTTTTACAATGTTGCACGAACTTGCAGCTAGTTATGCAAAGGTGCAGGTTACCCTGGTTACGCTCTGCATAGGCCTACTGTTGCATGAACTTGCATCCAAATCCTAACGCTCTCAAACTTATTTTTACCAAAAGATTTTAATCGCTGTAAGTTGATGCGCTTTATTTTCAAATTGTATCCGAGAAATTAACTACGATATATATATATTGTTAAATGTTTCTGAGTACCTATTAGTTATACAAAGATACAGATTAGGCTTTGTACATTTTTTTAATGAACTTTCAGCTACTTATGCAAAGGTGCCGGTTAGGATTTTATATTGTTGTATGAATGTGCAGCTAGTTGCACAAAGGTATAGGTTACGCTTTGCATATTGTTGCACGAACTTTCAGCTATTTATGCAAATGTGCAGGTTGGGTGATGCATATTGTTGCATGAACTTGCAGCGTATGCAAAGGTGCAGGTTATGCATTGCATATTGTAGCATGAAATTACAGCTTATGCAAACGTGCAGGTTAGGCACTGCTTATTGTTGCACGAACATTCAGCTAGTTATCCAAATGTGCAGGTTTGACTTTGTATATTTCTGTCTGAACTCAGCCTTGACCTCATTATCCCAAATCCTAACGGTCCTAACGTACACCTATTATAATTTGGGGACACCATCAGATTTCCTTCGCTATTGTTGTTTATTTCTTATAACGCTAATTTGCCATAGAAATGTCGCATTTAATGCACATCTTTGGTATGTTTGTGTTCAATAGACCTATGCTCTTGATAGCCAACGTTGTTGCGCACAATTACCGTTGTTGCAAGGGCTAGACCTAGCCCTGATATTGCAAGTCTTAAAAATACTGGTATGACTATAGTTCCGGTCAGAACAACATTTTCTAATAAAAAGTTATATTTTTCGTGTAAGAAAACTCGTTTTCGAGAATGACTTTTATTTTTTGGGCTAATGAGTAATTAGTGAGATATACCCTAATATATTCCCCGATAATGGTGGACATGCAGTGGGAACCGGGGGTTTAGGGTGGGTAAATATACTGGGAAAACGGTGAATTATGTTCTGGGACGTATAACAAATCCATGAAATATTACCAAAATTATCTACATCCTGTAATGCGGTAATATTTTTCATTTGATTGTTGACATTTATGCTAAACAATTGTATTCACCCCTCTTCGTTCTTGTATAGGCCTACATTTCTAAAATCTCGAATTTCATCCTTGCCTTGAACCTCTGTGTTCATCCTTGCCTTGAACCTCTGTGTTCATCCTTGCCATAAACCTCGATGTTCATCCTTGCCATAAACTTCGATGTTCATCCCTACCGTTAAACTCGAAATTCACCCTTACCGTAAACCTCGATGTTCAACTTTGCTGAAAACCTTGAATTTCATAAGTACCATAATGATGTTCATCCTTGCCATAAACCACAGATTTCATTCATGCCATAAACCACGAATTTCATCCTTTCCCTATAACTCGGATTTCATCTTTGCCATAAACCTTGAATTACACCCTTGCCATAAACCATGAATTCCATCTTTGCCGTAAAACTAGAATGCCATCCTTGCCATAAATCACGAGTTTCATCCTTGCCATAAACTACTAATTTCATCCTAGCCATAAAACTTGAATTTCATCCTTGCTATAAACCACGAATTTCATCCTTGCCATAAACTACGAATTTCATCCCCGCCATAAACCACAAATTTCATCCCCTCCATAAACCCCGAATTTCATCCAAGCCATAAACCACGAATTTCATACCTGCCATAAACCACGAATTTCATCTCTGCCATAAACCACGAATTTCATCTCTGCCATAAACCACGAATTTCATCCTTGCTACAAAATTCAGATTTATTCCTTGTCATAAACCTTGAATTTCAATCTTGCAATAAACCACGATTTTCATCCATGCCATAAACCAAGATTTTCATCCATGCTATAAACCACGATTTTCATCCATGCCATAACCCATAAACCACGAATTTCATCCTTGCCATAAAACTCGAATTTCATTATTGCCATAAACCTTGAATTTCATTATTGCCATAAACCTTGAATTTCACCTTTGCCATAAACCTTGAATTTCACCTTTGCCATAATCATAGATGTTTATCCATGCCATAAACCACAAATTTCATCCTTGCTGCAAACCTCGGTATTCGTCCTTGCCATAAAACTAATTTCATCCTTACCGTAAACCTCTGTTTATCCTTGCTGGAACATGCAAATTTCATAATTGCCGTAAACCCTGATGTTCATCCTTAACATAAACCCTGTATGTCAGCCTAGCTGTAAACCACGAATTTCAACCTTTCCATAAACCTAGAATCTAATCTTTTCCATAGACCTAGAGTTCCATAATTGCTGTAGACCATTATGTTGATCCTTGCCATAAACCTCTTTGTTCCTTCTTGCCATCAACCTCTTTGTTCCTTCTTGCCATCAACCTCTTTGTTCCTTCTTGCCATAAACCTCTTTGTTCCTTCTTGTCATAAACCTCTTTGTTCCTCCTTGCCTTAAACCTCAATGTTCATCCTTGCCTGAAACCTCGATATTCCTCTTTGCCATAAACCTCTTTGTTCCTCTTTGCCATAAACCTCTATGTGCATCCTTGCTGTAAACCTCGATGTTCCTCCTTGCCATAAACCTCGATGTTCATCCTTGCCGTAAACCTCTATTTTCATCCTTTCTGTAAAACTTGATGTTCATCCTTGCCATAATCTTCAATGTTCTTCCTTGAGGTAAACCTTGATGTTGATCTTTGCCGTAAACCTTGATGTTCATTCATGCTGTAAACCTCTTATGTTCATCCTTGCCGTAAACCTTTGTTAATCCATGTCGTTTACCTTTCCGTAAACGTAAATCTGATGTTACTCCTTACTGTAAACCTTGATATTCATCATTGCCGTAAACCTTGATGTGCATCCTTAGCATAAACCTCGATATTCACCCTTGCCTTAAACCTTGATGTTCATCCTTTCTGTAAAACTCTATGTTCATCCATGTCATAAACCTCAATGTTCATTGTTGCCATAAACCTCAATGTTCATTGTTGCCATAAACCTCAATGTTCATTGTTGCCGTAAACCTCAATGTTTATCCATGCCGTAGACCTCAATGTTCATTCCTCCCATGAACATCAATGTTCATCCTTTTCATGAACATCAATGTTCATCCTTTTCATGAACATCAATGTTCATCCTTGCCATAAAGGTCAATTATCATCCGTGACATAAACCTCGATGTTCTTCCTTACCATAAATCTAATGTTCCTCCTTGTCGTAAACCACTGTGCCATGAACCTCAATGTTCATCCTTGCCGTAAACTTCCATGTTCATCCTTCCCGTAAACTTCCATGTTCATCCTTCCCGTAAACTTCCATGTTCATCCTTCCCGTAAACTTCCATGTTCATCCTTGCTGTAAAGCTTAAAGTTCATCCTTGCCATAAACCTCTATGTTCATCCTTTCTATAAACTTCAATGTTCATCTTTGCCGTAAACCATGATGATATTCTTACCGTAAATATTAAGGTTCATTATCAATAATAAATCTCGAAGTTCATCATTAATGTTCTGTAATTAACATAAAGCTTTATCCTTACCGTATTTAACCTCTAAGTGACATCCATGCCTCATTTTATACTTACCTCATGGATGTTTACGGTACCATGTATATGCATGAAGATATGCGTTATTGGTATATATTTAAATATAAGTACCTGATTAGTTATACGTTAAAATTTAAAGGTTGAGAAAAATGTCCATATGCTATACCTTCGGTCGCTAATTATTTTGTACATTTGAAAAGAAAGTGTCGTGAAAACATCGCTTTCATTCAAGTCACCATCTTTCATGACAGTTGTAATATTTAGATATTTTATCTTAATTTTAATTCACTGTAATTTCCGGGGTGTAAGAACGTAACCTTTACTATAAATGGTTTTTTTTTATTAGATAAGCTGTTAACCTTTACAACTTAAGGTGAACCAGAGAAACAGCAGCCAATTTTAAAGTCCTATATTATCTTGTTGAATTACTGAGGAGTGGCCTGTGCACTAAACCCACAAATATACTCTTCAAGGTTTCCTGAGAGAGAGTGGGGCGATTGGTACCGAACTAGTGGCAATGCACCTCACAGTTGAGGCTCCTTCTGCTGTACCTCCTCTCTAGCATCTTTCTGTCCATTTTCTCATGAATTTTATCTAATGCTGCAACTGCGGGGACTTCACCAATTGTACCGGGGCAGTGAATGGCATCCCTGTCCCAGATATAAGGTTTAAATTCCCAAATCCGTTCCACCAATACCTCCTGTAAATTCTGAATTATACCAGTGTTGCTTTGTGGGGTGCGTGTCTTCAAACGGCTCGGCGACAAATGGTGTTTGGCAGCCTCTCACCCTTTATTGTCATTGCAGAAGTATTTTAATTCCGAATTGTTTGAAGGTAGAAGAGCAATTCATAGATAAGGTATAGGCTGTGATATGACAGGGGCATTTGTTAAGAAATAACCTTGATATTGGAAACCCCTGTAGTGGGGTAGTAGCTTTATAGTGCAGGTGGAGAGAGAGAGAGAGAGAGAGAGAGAGAGAGAGAGAGAGAGAGAGAGAGAGAGAGAGAGAGAGAGAGAATGTGGATTTTCATTTTCTACGCGGAAATTGACAAACTTAGTATCATTAATCACAGCTTTTGGAGTTAGTGTAGACATTATTAATTAGTCTTAGTCGCGTCCTATCAGATCCCAACCACATATTTCGTAGTCTCGTACTTTGGTACTCTACCACTTCCGTTATTCCACATTACAGTTTCACGTGATTCATACAGACCACCTGCACAATGAATGGCCCGCGTTCTCCAGTGTCGGGGCATACTGGCCCGAATTCTAGAAAAAGGAAAATAACTTTGTCCAGTAAACACCATACTGCTAATAGATAATGGGAAGGGGCCCTTAAGTGTTGAGATAATTTCATTTTCAGGTAAAAAAAAAGACACAAACTAAAGGGAAGTTCGTTACAGTGCTTTGAGCTTTCCTTGTAGGTGTTTGAAATTAAAATATTTTAAGATTATTTTTCATATGGGGTTCATCCAGGGTTCAGTAGTTAAAGCAGTTGCTACACTAAATATATAAAAGATTAATTTGTTCAGAGATCTGCGAATTATACAGTTGAGACTAGTGAAATGATGTAAAAAGAAAATATGGCAACATTTTCCGGAGTGGCAACAGTCTTCTACTGGTCTTAAGCCTAGCCTCTCCCATGAGACAATTGGATACTAAGAACTGTTGGCTTTAATCCACAACAACATGAGACAATCACACTCTTTAGGAAATAACTAGTTGCTTATTAATGTTTAGAGGAATTTTACTCATGAACCTTTTCACTAATGGTTGCATAAAATGATGTGTGATATGTCAATATCAATGACAACATTTAGTCCGGTACCGCGCGTAATGTCCCTTCTAATTGATTGAGTGTTCTCTAGACTGACGAATCCCAAGCACACGAGTATGTTACATATTCCATTGCTGATCTCATTTCTTACGTAATAAAGACACTTTCGTCGTCATCTGATACAGTATAATTATATGACTTTAAAGCGACTTAAATGGCTAATTTTATTGAAATTTATAATTTAAAAGAATACAGAGCAGGCCGGTGAGGTGCAACCCTGCAAATACTAGGGATGAGGGAGGGGTGACGGTATAGTTCACTATTTACACAATTTACTGTAGTGTAATCAGTTTGCTGAAATAAGCCCCCCCCCCAAAAAAAAAGCATGGTTACATAAGTGTTCAACTTTCATGCCCACAAATTAGGACTAAATTATTTTATAATGTCCGACAGTAGAGTATATCCTGGTGAATTTCTGTATAAGGAATGAATCTACCTGTTATGGTCAAAACTGATTTAGAGATGTAAATTAAATTAAACTACGTCGATCTTTTTTCTCTCTCTCTCTCACACACACACACACACACACACACACACACACACACACACACACACACACACACACATATATATATATATATATATATATATATATATATATATATATATATATGTAGTGTATTTGTATGTAATATTTTCAGAATACTAATATCAACGAAAAATACCAATCTTTCTACTAGGCTACGCAGAGGAAATATTTTAAATATTAAAATCCGTAATTCCCATTACGCCCGTGTTTTTGCCCCTCGTTATTCATGATTATATACCATATGCTTACTCATAAATTGTAGGAACAAACAATTTCTTTGTTCTTTGAATTAGTGAGTAGCTTTATTTTCCGAGAGTATTTAGGCATTTCACCCATAGCATGTTGTCCATGATCGTAAATGGAGTAAAATAAGACCTGCTGCTGGAGCAAATGTTTTTATGTTGACCAGGCTGACATGAGTCTTTTTATAGTTTATATATGACATATCTGTTTTTGGACGTTGTTAATAGTTTATATATGACATATTTGTTTTGACGTTGTTACTGTTTTTTAGAATTATTTATTTTTAATTTGTTCTCATTTATTTATTTCCATATTTACTTTCCTCACTGGGCTATTTTTCCCTATTGGAGCCCTTGGGCTTACAGCATCTTGCTTTTCCAACTAGGGTTGTAGCTTGGCTAATAATAATAATAATAATAATAATAATAATAATAAATAATAATAATAATTTATTTTAGACATGGGAAAATATTCAAACCACTTCATAAACACTGTAGTGTCATCGTCATCAGTATTATAACATAGAGCAGTTTCACATACTGGGGTTTCAAAAGTCTCCATGGGTGTTAAATGCGGTTATTTATTTTATTTTATTTTATTTTTTTTTTTGTCAGAAGCCTATATAATTTTGAGTGTAAAATGTTACGTGGTCTTGGCGATAAGTTTAACATGATTATTCAAAACTGACGCCTCGTCAGTCGTCATGCATCTCTCTTCCTTCAAACTCTGGAAGCACCGCTAACCGTATTACGAGAATTTTATGTATTTTTGTTTAGCTTTAGGTATATTCAATTCTTGTGTAAATTTCTTTTGATGGATAGAATACTTTCATTAAAATCTTCAATAATTAATATATAATAAACATTATTCGTTACTCTAACTTGCAGGTAACATAATTACCAGCTGTGTTGTCTGTCAATTTTTAAAAATGGTGCTATGGTTGCACAATCATTGTTTAATGCAAAGAATGCAACAAAGCTCCCGCTTCGTGTGTAACAGGCGAATTAAAGTAATGAAAATGTTTAATAAAGAGTGAGTCTATGAACTTTAGCTGCCTTTTTCAACAGCCAATCAGAACCAACGTTACGAACTCCTTTAAGAATCCCACCACTCCTGGAGTTTAGTTCAAATTGATATTTTTTTTTTTAAACAGAATCACTCCAAGTGACTCCCCTGGTAGGGGTATTCTGGGTTTGCAACACTGCCTAGCATCGTTCCAACATAGCATGTATGCTTTTTATCTTATTCAGATATTAGTTTAATGAACTACTGAATTGTTCTTGTATACCAGAAATGCTTTTATACTTCTGCTATTAAGAACTGTTAGTTAGGAGTTTTATGCATATAATTATATAGTAGAGCCTTTTGGATTTACTGACGCAAATAGTGGTACTGATTGCAGTAGCAGTTGAAACTTAATTCCAGTAATTTTCGTTATATGAAAATTCCCTCATAAATTGAGACATTACCTTCCTATTATGCATTAGTCGTGTTACTTTAAGGGCTGTTTTTTCAGGCCATATCACACATTTAAGGACTGTTTTTTTCTGGTTCTATCACATTTAAGGGATATTTTTTTCTGCTCCTATCACACATTTAATGGCTGTTTTTTTCTTTTTCTGGCGTTATCACACATTTAAAGGCTGTTTTTTTTTCTGGCCCTATCATACATTTATATGAAAGTTCCCTCATAAATTGAGACATTACCTTTCTATTATGGATTTTTAGCATTAGTCGTGTTACTTTAAGGGCTGTTTTTTTTTTTCCAGGCCATACACACATTTA
>NC_090757.1:41713665-41716165 GCF_036898095.1 Palaemon carinicauda | reverse complement strand
AAGGTACTAGAAAAGTGGCCGAGGACTATGAAGCATGAAGTAGATGATGATGAATGAAGAAGTTTTGAATTAAAAGCTCAAGATAGAGACGACTGGTGATATCTAACCGAGGCTCTTTGCGTCAATAAGCGTAGGAGACGATGATGATCATCATCATCATCATTATAGAATTGTTCTTTTTAGCACAAACCTTATAGTATTAGTAATCTGTCTTTATTATCCTTCATTTTCGTACGCTACCAAGTAGTCTTTCAAAGTAAAGACCTTCCTTGCCTCAAACTCATGACCGCTTGATCCTAACTTAATTTTACAGTTACATCTTCCGACTTTTGGGTAGCAAGGAAGCTTGACGTATTCTATTTTTTTTTTCATTTTTTTCTTTACTCCTATTTTTGTCTCTGAAGGTTTTCTTTCTTGCCTTTTTTTCCGGTTTGTTGAATACGAAAGAATCAAACTTTATTCTAGCGACTATCATCTGATAATTATGTTGCTATGGCATGGGTATTTTCAGAGTCAATTTCTTATTCGAGGTTTAATCTCTCTTTCTGTCTGACATTTCTGGTGATTCTTGGTTGTTGCATTTGTGATATCTAGCCTTTAGGTCTGTATTTTTTATATGTTTATTTCTGTAGCATTTTCTACAATGTTTGTGCTGTATTTACTAAATATTTTTTTTTTTTTTTAGCATTTTAGATATACTTCTAGGTGAAGTTTTTCCATTTTTGATAACTCTTACAGTTTTATGTGAACTGAAACCAATACCTTTTTTATATTGTTGGTTACACACCATTTTGGAAATATATATATATATATATATATATATATATATATATATATATATACATTATATATATATGTATATATATATATATATATATATATATATATATATATATATATGTAAATATGTAAATATATGTATATATATATATATTTATATATATATATGTAAATATATATGTATATATATATATATGTATATATATATAAATATATATATATATATATATATATATATATATATCCCATGGATATATATATATATATATATATATATACACACATATATATATATATATATATGTAAATATATGTATATATATATATATATTTATATATATATATATGTAAATATATATGTATATATATATATATATATGTATATATATATATAAATATATATATATATATATATATATATATATATATATATATCCCATGGCTCTTATTTCCAAATATAGCCTTTTAATAATTTATATGGGGCTAATAGATCATTTTATAGATAAGGCTGGTGCCATAATTTAAACTATCCTGAAGTGATTTTTTACTACTATTCTATTTTTGAAATCTTGCAATGAACACAAATTCAGTGCCTTGTAAAAAGAATTTTGATGTTTTATATATGTATACTGTTTATATATATATGTATATATATATATATATATATAGAGAGAGAGAGAGAGAGAGAGAGAGAGAGAGAGAGAGAGAGAGAGAGAGAGAGAGAGAGAGAGAGAGAATGCTTGACCAAGAATAAGTTTATCCTTATTAAATCTGGTGAGTCATGATGACAAACGTCATATCCACGTATCTCGTGTACTGTTAGTGTTATACTGGTTCCATCCCCTCAGTTATTTATACTCTTCCCTATCTGCATCTCCGATTTCGGCATGTCAATGTTACTTTCGCAATCATCCTCTCGCTGTCAATCTCGCCTGCCTTAGACGTCAGAACTTTGAAAGAACACCTGAATTATCAAATCAGTCGAAAGGGAGGCGATGCACTCCTGCAGCTGCTGATATTGACGGGCTTGATGAAGGGAAGGGGTGGGGGATCATTTGGAGGGGGGGGGAAATAAATTTTACGACGAAATTTGGACTAATTTGTTGATTTGACGTAGGATAAAGACGTTGAGTGTTTGATGAGCTTCAAATCCCCTCTATATAATATAGTGCAAGTGAAGGTCTCTCTCTCTCTCTCTCTCTCTCTCTCGATATATATACATATATACATACATATATATATGTATATATATGGATTAATATCAACACAACATCGTGTTCAAATAGAAATAAATTTCTACCTCATACCTGGGATCGAACGCTAGCCCCTTTTAATGAAAGGCCAGGTCGAAACCAACCATGTCACGAGAGCCCATAAAAGAAATTGGAACCTGACCGCTACCAGCTGTCCGAGGATTTACCTGGCGAGACATCAGTCTCTTACCAGCGAGTTTTACCCAATTTCCCGGGCCACCACGTGACACAATTGGTAGTAATTCATTCAAATTACCCCTAATGAGTCAATATGGATTAATATCAACACAATATCGTGTTCAAATAGAAATAAATTTCTACCTCATACCTGGGATCGAACGCTAGCCCCTTCTAATGAAAGGCCAGGTCGAAACCAACCATGTCACGAGAGCCCATAAAAGAAATTGGAACCTGACCGCTACCAGCTGTCCGAGGATTTACCTGGCGAGACATCAGTCTCTTACCAG
>NC_090757.1:41701165-41708665 GCF_036898095.1 Palaemon carinicauda | reverse complement strand
GATGTCAGTCTTATTTAAGTGTAGCCTACTCTACTGCTGATTATAGCTTCTAGTAAATTACATTGCTCAAACCCTGGGAGCCTAGCCTATGTTAGTTGAGGGATTTACATGAGGGAATGCATGTTTGGAAGGGATTTTTTTTGCTGCTTTGATTCAACTTTTCTTGTCTGCTTAAATTCAACTTTTCTTGTCTGCTTTAATTCAACTTTTCTTGTCTGCTTTAATTCAACTTTTCTTGTCTGCTTTAATTCAACTTTTCTTGTCTGCTTTAATTCAACTTTCCTTGTCTGCTTAAATTCAACTTTCCTTGTCTGCTTAAATTCAACTTTACCTGTCTGCTTAAATTCAACTTTACCTGTCTGCTTAAATTCAACTTTTCTTGTCTGCTTAAATTCAACTTTTCTTGTCTGCTTAAATTCAACTTTTCTTGTCTGCTTAAATTCAACTTTGCTTGTCTGCTTTAATTCAACTTTGCTTGTCTGCTTTAATTCAACTGTCCTTGTCTGCTTTAATTCAACTGCCCTTGTCTGTTGTAATTCCACTTTCCGTGTCTGCTTTAATTTCACTTTCCGTGTCTGCTTTAATTCGTCTTTCCTTGTCTGATTTAATTCATCTTTACTTGTCTGCTTTAATTCAACTTTGCTTGTCTGCCTTAATTCAATTTTGCTTTACTAACCAGAAAGAATTTTGTTAGGAAATGGGAACTGCCTTATAGACGTGGTTAATGTGTAAGATAATTTAGATAATTCAAAATTGTTTAAACTGTGAGATCACGTATATTTAATATTTATGCCAGTATATTATGAAGCTTCACCTGTGGTGGATAATGTGGGAGGGTGGGTTGTGGCACCCCTAGCAGTACCATCGAACTGGATTGAGTCCCTTGTCAGGCTGGGAGGAACGTAGAGAGGAGAGGTCCCCTTTTCTGTTTCATTTGTTTGATGTCGGCGACCCCCCAAAATTGGGGAAAGTTCCTTGGTATATGTATGTATATTATAGCATACAGTATACCCAATTTAAGGTAGATAGATGTGATACTTTTTCGCAGATTAAAAAGAACATTTATTAGTTTTTAGGGATGTCCTCATCGTCATGGATATTTTTAGGGTAGTTTATAGGTGTTCAATATCCTGTCATCGATCAGATTTTCATGAATTGTGGAATATTGTATTTTTTTTAATAATTGTGACGCAACGGTGGTCTCTGTTACCTACCGTATAAATTTGGGTTAAAGTTGGGTTACGTTGAGTAGTGACTGCAACACATTGCCTGTGCCTTTTGTCTTTTTCAATATTTGTTTGGGAAAATTGAATGTCGAGGTAATGCAATGAATGGTCAGTTTGATTATTCATGTGCTGGAGATAAGATAGATTTATTAGTCAATTACTGATTTTAATCAAAGCGTTCATAGAACTCAGTCAGTTTGTAATTGCGTATCTAGAAGATCTTTATTGCCTACAAATTATTTTGTCAGATATTTACCTTGAAAAGATACAAGTAAAGTATCTGCTTACCTCTGTCAGGAATATTTTAAAATCTCATTTCAGAGCCAGTAGTTAATTTTGTAAGTGTTTTAAGCCTTGGATATCAGTGTGGAATGGAGAAATTCTTCTATTTTTTCATTGTACCTTATAAAAGCTTAGTGTATTAATGTATCTTTCATATACTGTATATTGATTTTTACGCGAAAAAATTCAATCTCCTCACATTTCCACTTCCTTCATCCCCAAAGAGGTAAATACAAAAGATTCAAAACTATTAGTCTGTTTGATCAAATGTTAAAGCATCATCATTATTAAGTATGCCATTCCTGTATTGCTGTCAGTGCACTTCCAAGGGTGCACTGTAGGCCTTACCTAAAGGTGGTTGTAACTTCTTTTGTTCCCTATTATTATCCCGCTTCCTGTCTTCCATCATGCTGTCCAGAATCTTTTAAAATTAATTTTTTAGTGAAATTGGAGGGTTGCCCTCCCCGGACCCACAAATCCATTTCAATTACTATAACGAAGTTTTTTATTTTTCCTCAGGTCGTTTCTCCTAAAGGTAAGTCATTTTGTACCACTGTGCTATAGTGTTGGCAATTTGCCTACAATCCGAAAGATTACAGTCAATTTTGAAATTGGAAATTACAGTAAATGTAAAGTAATTAAGCTCTGCTTTGTTCGAATGCCAGAGGTTAAAATTTAATTGATTTGAACATAGCTTAACTTCTCATTTATTCTGAACTGATTTTGATCTTGGTTTAAATTCAGTTTAGTATAAAATAATTTTTAATTTTTGTATTAACTTTAGTAGCAATCTTCTGAGTCGTTTGTAGAGTAGAAATCGAATTAGTCGTAGTGTTTGAACTGGAATGTGAGCTATAAGTTTAAGGTATTTTTATAAGTGTACGGTATTTTTGTGTTAAAGGTATTTTTTATAAGTTTAAGGTATTCTTAAGTTTAAGGTATTCTTAAGTTTAAGGTATTCTTAAGTTTAAGGTATTCTTAAGTTTAAGGTATTCTTAAGTTTAAGGTATTCTTAAGTTTAAGGTATTTTTATGCGTTGAAGGTATTTTTTATTGAGTAAGAGGTTTTTTATAGGCGTTGAAGGTATTTTTTATTACGAGTTAGGGATTTTTATTTGCGTCGAAGGTATTTTTGTATGCATACGAGCTGAAACTGAGGTATCATATGTTATGTATCTAGGTTTTTCAGTGTGGCCTAGATGGAGTGTAACATATGGTATGTATCTAGGTTTTTCAGTGTGGCCTAGATGGAGTGTAACATATGGTATATATCTAGGTTTTTCAGTGTGGCCTAGATGAAGTGTGTATCATATGTTATGTATCTAGGTTTTTCAGTGTGGCCTAGATGGAGTGTAACATATGGTATATATCTAGGTTTTTCAGTGTGGCCTAGATGGAGTGTATCATATGTTACGTATCTAGGTTTTTCAGTGTGGCCTAGATGAAGTGTATCATATGTTATGTATCTAGGTTTTTGAGTGTGGCCTAGATGGAGTGTATCATATGTTATGTATCTAGGTTTTTCAGTGTGGCCTAGATGGAGTGTAACATGTGGTATGTATCTAGGTTTTTCAGTGTGGCCTAGATGGAGTGTAACATATGGTATGTATCTAGGTTTTTCAGTGTGGCCTAGATGGAGTGTATCATATGTTATGTATCTAGGTTTTTCAGTGTGGCCTAGATGGGGTGTATCATATGTTATGTATCTAGGTTTTTCAGTGTGGCCTAGATGGAGTGTAACATATGGTATATATCTAGGTTTTTCAGTGTGGTCTGGATGGGGTGTATCATATGTTATGTATCTAGGTTTTTCAGTGTGGCCTAGATGGAGTGTAACATATGGTATATATCTAGGTTTTTCAGTGTGGCCTAGATGGAGTGTAACATATGGTATGTATCTAGGTTTTTCAGTGTGGCCTAGATGAAGTGTATCATATGTTATGTATCTAGGTTTTTCAGTGTGGCCTAGATGGAGTGTAACATATGGTATATATCTAGGTTTTTCAGTGTGGCCTAGATGGAGTGTAGCATATGGTATGTATCTTGGTTTTTCAGTGTGGCCTAGATTTCTCCATAACATACCGGGAAATGAAATTGAAGTGTATAATGTGTTGTGTATAATTAAAAAGGGTAAAATGTTGGCGTGCAGCAGCAAAGGTGAGGGTATTGCAACATGGGTAAATGGTAAAAAGTGTTGCAACAAGGGTAAGAGTAACAATGCTTTTAAGCATGTTGGTCTTTGAGTTTTCTTGTTTTGATATTGTTTTAATGTTTTCAATGTATATATATTTTCATTGAATTTTATGTCTTAATATTTTTACCATATATGTTTTTGTTAATTGAATTTTTTCCTTTTATATTATTTTTGTTTGGCGTGAATGGATCGTAGATTGTAGTACATTTGCTTGTAGAAACTTTGGACGACTCAGAAATCAAAATAGTTTTTGACACTTAATAGCACGTGGTATGAAATGAAGGTTATCCCGACTGATCAAGGCTGATGATCTCATTAACTTTTTTCAAAACCTTTTTCGGACAAAAGTAACTTTTCGAACTTTCAATTTTTCTTAATTGATAAATTCAAGCTTTAGATAAGCATTCGTGCTTGATTGTATTATTAAGCAGTTTATTTGTTTTATAACATACAACTTTAATTTGTATTTAAACTTAAATTTTTGTTGGTTTGATACCAAGAAATAACTTGATAAAGTTTAAATTTCGTCACCTTCTTCACTGTTGCACCTTTCCCAATTAAATAGTAACTTTTAAAGTAAATACCTAAATATTTTCATACACGTTCTTAAGCAAAACTTTATTTGATAGACTTCGTTTCTGTAGTCTCCTAAAAGTGTTCCTTTCGGAACACTTTCGTTTTTAGCATTTAAAAGGATAATCATAAACAAGTACTAAATGTACCCTAAGATCAGTCTTGTTTTTTTCTGGATAGCCTTACCCTCTTCAGCATCGATAAAGGGCCCACAAGGTATGTCAATCTAATCAGATATGCTAATCCCCCTTTGTTTCCAGTTAGGAAATGACAAGAAACTTCAAGAGACCTGTTTTACCAAGAAACGTCAAACAGGTGAACTCTTCTATCAAGATACATCAAGCTATATCAAGAAATATCAAGGTACCTGACAGACTAAGAAGCATTGATAATCATCTTCCATGAAGATTAATTTTTTTTTCCCGAACGCGAGTAGTAGAAATCGTTGCGAAATTCGTCGGGTTTGATGTTAGGTAGCGAGCCTTAAGCTATACTGTATACTTCTGTGCCTTGTCTGTCAGCTTTCTAAGGAACGACAGCTGGATCTAAATACGCTTCATTGAAATAGAATTCTTCACATGAGCATATCATAGAGTCGAGATCATAATTAGAACTTTGAGTCTGGTGGGGCTAGCCAAGAAACCCTCTTGGGAATTTTGTATATGAATTGAGTAATGTCTGCGTTGTTCAGTTCATCTGGGATTCCCCAGAGGCTTCGATAGTAGGACCTCCAGGGCAAAAATACCCTGATTATTATTTTAGGTCTTGAGATATGTTTGTCGAAGAATTCAATTTCTATAAGGCTGTTCTGATCTAGATGCGTTCTCTAATGAAATTGATTGACAATGTGTCGGTGTATTCAGTTTTGTTAGGGAATTTCACAGGAAACGTAGATATTTTTTTTACGTTCCCTGGTAAATTTCCTTCGGAGTAAAAGATTCCGTCGAATTTTAGTTTTGTGAAGTGAAAGTGGAAAAAATGTGTTAGTGAAGTGTTAGTGGAAAAAAGTGAATAGTGTTTTGTGGTGATAAGAACAGTAGTGTTAAGACCAAACATTTCCACTCAAGTGTTAGGTCAATGAACCAATAGCATTAGGTTCCCCTTTCCATGAGTTGGATAAAATCAAGAGTCAGTGAAGACAGACTTCTTGATAATGAAGTCTAAAACTGGAAAAACACGGTAAGCATAAATTTGGTTATGTTTGTTTTTGTTGCTAAAGTAAAAAATGTTGCTAAAGTAAAAAGATTGTTGCTAAAATAAAAATAGATTTTGCCAAAGATAATTTTTTGATCTTGAATACTTAAAGTAGAAAATTTTCATGTTAAAATATTGAATAGCTTGCTAGACGAGATACTCGCTTGCTTTGTTTTGCTTTTAAAGAGGAGTTAATCATTAAATTAGATTTTGGTTTGAAATCAGTGGTAGTTTACATATAATCAATTAGTAAAAAGTACAATTCATTGACTTGAAAAGTAAAAGAATAACTTTATATTTAATAATCTTCCAAGTCACAAATTACTGAAGAAAAACTTTTACTTATAAATGCTTTCAATTTTTTTTTTCAGATGCAGAGTTGAAGGTGGATGACTTCAATGGAAGTTTCTGAAGACCAAAGACTCCTATATTTCCTCACTAATTGGTTTTTTTAAGTGTGTTTTTCAGGTGATCGCTGGATTATGTAATTGGTAGTTTTTCCGAAGATGCATATTAAAATTTCCGTGACAAGTACGGTAGGAAGCTGCAATGGAAGGAATGGTGTAATGTGCAATTGTCCATATATGTGTGTAAGTAATGAAATGTAACATTTATTTCTTGATTAGCTACTTTGTCTAGGAATATATACGTATGACATTGCACTAAATTCAACAAAAGCTGTCTTCAAAATTTCCTTCTCCAAAGTCCCCCCCTCCAAAAAAAAAAAAAAACCCTCCCCAAATCCATTTAAATCTTTCTTGAACATTGTTTTCTTTTTAACTTTATTATTTTATAATACACCTTTCAGTGCTACTTACAAGCATGATTATGGGCAGCATGAAAAATGATTATTTCCATTTTTTCAGCAAGTAGTCATTAAGAAATTAATAAAAACATGAAATTAGATTATTTTCTAATGTAAAAACATCAGCAGCATTCATCCTATAGTTTATTTTTTATTTAAGTCTGTTGCTCTAATTTAAAAGCAAACAAACGGGTAAATTCATTGCGTACAGTATAAGGGAAATAATCGGTGTTGTTAGTAATATGCTTTTCAATTTTGAGATATATATGAGTTTATTCATCATCATCTAACTCATCAATGTGTGGGGAATTTAAGCATGATGTCCTATTCCACTCTCCACACATGTCTGTACATTCAAGTCCATGCTTGCGACAGGTGCAGAATCTTTTATTACACCTGCTAGTACAGCTGTATCTATAAGTTTAAGAAGTGAGCTGGGACAAGAGCTTTGTCTGTTAAAAGTGGTATGAGTTTACTCTCAAGGCCTATTCCCATTTAGTAGGATCCTTGTTGCTCATGTTCTTTGTAATACTTACTTTACTTTGATGGCTGCTTTTCCGGTCCCATACAGCAGGGGAACCCCACTCTCTACAGGACCTCCACTGTCGTTTTACCTTGTTCGTTCAGAGTATTTAACGTTTCATAACGCGTATTGTACATTTACTGTTAAATCGTCACCGTCAAAAGACTCGTGAAATAAGAAAGTCTCTAGTTTCCTCTTGAAAGCCTTAATGTCTTCAAACATTCGAATGTTTCGTAGGAGCTTATTATATAGTCTCGGGGCCGCATATTTAAAGGATCTGGAGCCTATAGTAAATATATACCTAGGAGATTGTTAATGTGTTTGCTAAGTAGTATGCTATTATATATGGATACGAGCAACAAAACATTAATCCAATTTAACATGAAATGAATGATTGTTTGAATTCTATTTGCATCATGTAGAATAATCTTAGTGAAATTTCTTGGCAGCTTATATTGGAGGCAGACTGCTCACTTGGACAGCGACCGTTTTACAGAATTTGCCCAGAACTCTCTCTCTAAGCGAGTTGAGTGATTCCTCCTGTCCACAAACACTCAGTATGACCATAGCTTTCTCTTGCTTTGATTGTATGCCTTTTGACAGTCATCTTTAGTGTCAAAATGATGGAGTTTTAATTATCTAAAGATTTCTAGACTTTCGAATCTTCTCAGACATAATAATTTGCAACTTTTTCCAATATAATG
>NC_090757.1:41666165-41691165 GCF_036898095.1 Palaemon carinicauda | reverse complement strand
AGGGAGAGTACAGCAGGAGCTTGAGGGAGAGTGCAGCAGGAGCTTTAGGGAGAGTACAGCAGGAGCTTTAGGGAGAGTACAGCAGAAGCTTAATCGGAAGTACAGTAGTAGCTTGAGGGAGAGTACAGCTGGAGCTTAATGGGAAGTACTGTTTGAGCTTAGGGTAGAGTACAACTAGAGCTTAGGGTAGAGTACAACTAGAGCTTAGGGTAGAGTACAACTAGAGCTTAGGGTAGAGTACAACTGGAGCTTCGGGTAGAGTACAACTGGAGCTTCGGGTAGAGTACAACTGGAGCTTCGGGTAGAGTACAACTGGAGCTTCGGGTAGAGTACAACTGGAGCTTCGGGTAGAGTACAACTGGAGCTTAGGGTAGAGTACAACTGGAGCTTAAGGGGTAGTACAGGTGGAGCTTAAAGGAGAGTACTGGTGGAGCTTAAAGGAGAGTACTGGTGGAGCTTAAGGGAGAGTACAGCTGGAGCTTAAGGGGAAATACAGCTGGAGCTTAAGGGAAAATACAGCTGGAGATTAAGGGGGAGTAGATCTGGAGGTTAAGGAGCAATACAGCTGGAGCTCAAGATGAAATGCATTGGCAGCTTAAGGGGGAGTACAGCTGGAGCTTAAGGGGGAGTACAGCTGGAGCTTAAGGGGGAGTACAGCTGGAGCTTAAGGGCGAGTACAGCTGGAACTTAAGGGCGAGTACAGCTGGCATGCATTAAAAAAATCCTCGATAAGTATTTGGTAGACTGCAGGGAATTACTAAATTCTATTAAACCTTATTGGAACAAGAGGTTGGAAGTGGCCATGCAGTATAGCTACGTTATATTTATCCACACCCGTGTTTATGTATGCATGTACAAATGTAATCGCTTAGAGATCCTTTTTTTCCTTAGTGGTCGAAACTAGTTGTTACACACTGTTTTTTTCTTTTTAATATACTTTGTTATGCGGCCGCAGTAGTTGGTTGATTTCCCGGTACAGGTTTCAGTGCTTATTACAGGAGGCTTTAGGTAGTTGAACGGAAAGTGCCTGAAACGCCAAGTGGAAGCGTACATAACACAACATCAGCTGGGAAATACAAAATTTGGTTAACAGAGCTACAGAACACAATAACATCAATAACAGATTGGATTTATAAATTTGTAGTACATAGCCCTTACCTGTAAATTGAATTGATCTTGAAAATCTCAAAGTCCTTGGTTTGTGATTAATATTTCTATCGAAAAGATAGTTAAAGTACAACTGCTATTTGATAGTAATGGCCATGTCAGTTAGATTGTCTCGGTCGTGTTCGTTACAAAAGTAGAAGGATACATATAAAACTTAACATTTACAATTGAAGTTTGCATTTACTTTTTCTTGAAATTTGGCTGCTTGAAAGAATGGTGGGATGTTCTTGCCAAGGAAGCTATGTAGCGATTTTGATTCTACTGTATCAAATTTAACTTTGTATGGCAGAATTTACATTTGATTACTGTAGCGCTTCTTCAGCTAAAGAAGCCCAGCAGTGGGCTTGGTCTCTGGATCCATGAATATAGAGTTGCCAATGATCCCACTGAACATTCACAGCCCTACTTTGGTGGTTTTTATCAATTTTGTTTATTTTATTTATTTCTATTAAGTTTTTCTGTAGGATTCAAGTTAGAACATGTTAGATGTTATATTAGATGACATAGCACGCAACAGAAAAAAAAAAGATTAGGTATTATATCCACTGATATAATGGAAACTAGGGTAAAAGTTTTTGTCTTCAAAAAATTGCCCCAACGACAAAATTTACCATATTCACAAAATTACTCAGCATTAAAATGTACTGAGGGATAACATGACCTAATGGACAGATTATTCTGTGGGCAAAATTGAAATTAACCCTATGGGTGAAGTATACTCACTAGATAAATTATACCTTTTAGAAGAGATAAAACTAATTTACCAAATGGGTAAATCATAGTTAATAGTGTATAATTTGTCCATGGTGTACAATTCTTATCAACGCGTATCTTCTCCTTATTGATTAGGTATGTTTTGTTCATTGAGTGCATTTATTTTTTTCTGTATAGTTTTATTCTTTTCTGTTTTGGTTTAGCCATTTCGATAGATTTTGTCTGGGTAAACTTCAATTTTTTTTTTCCATTTGATACATTTTGTGCTTTAGTTGTATTGGATCCGTTAGCTGCATATAGTTAATTTTTCCTCTTTTAACAAATATGTACAGTTTATCTAATTGGAATATATTGCTCATTGAGTAAATGTTGTATTTATGATATTGTCTTTCAAAAGGTATATATTGTCTTTCAAAAGGTATATATTGTCTTTTGTGTACCTTAGAAACTATTTGTCAATTGGGTACATTTTACACTGTAAACCGACGGTACTTTGTTCATTTGGCCACCTCTTTTCTTTGTGTTTAATGTTGTTATTTAGTATTGCCCTTCATTTATTCAATTTCTTATCTCGGCAGTAACCATTGCATGAAATATAATTGTTGAATAAGGAATTTGGCAACATATTTTCAATGTTCTGAGTTCTCTACTGGTTCCCAAATATCATTCCCGATTTTCTGATATATTTGGGTGTTAACTTCAGGTGGTTAGTAATGCTCGTTTTTCATCTGATCATTCTTTCAGGCCCAGTTTTTGAATTGTCAGTATGAGATTTTGGTGATTTCATTCCCCACTATTTCGTTTCCTCATAATTTCTACATTACACATTAGGTGCTTACCATTTACTCTCAAATTCCTTCTTAATTTAGCTGGGTAATTAAAACGAAGTGAATTAGGGTGGTAAATGGCACTGAATGGCTTTTGATGCACCAGGGCTTGGCTTTTTAGGCTTCAATTTTATATTCCATTTAATTAGGGTGGTAAATCCAGTGTGTTAGGGTGTGACGACTTTCCAAAATGAAGCAAGCTCTCACGGCCACAGTCATTTTCACAAGTGCGGTTGTACAAGCGCGAAGTTTTTTACAGTAGGATGCCCTGTATTAAACACTGCAATCATCCCATCGTAAAGCTCATATAAAACTGACTCAAAATCATTCTGTCTGTGGAAAATGGTATGCTGATGGTAGAACTTGAAATGACATATATCTCCTAAGGCATTAGTTTTAAGTAGACTAAATTCTAGACCACCACTTCATTACACGTTTGTTTTCTCACATGGAAGAAAAGTAAGAGATAGCCAAACGGTTCTGATATAGGGTAGGTGTTGGGTTTATAATTGGTATGTATGAAGGTTACTTATAGCTCATTAGAACCTGAAAATTCCATGAATCATAATCATACATATTTGCAAATAACAAGTGTGGTGTCTATAAGACCATTTCTGTAAATTAACCCTTTTTGGAATGCAAAATTGCTGAAAAAAGTGCTCAAGCATTCCTTTAAGATTTTCCTGGAAAATGGAAAACAATGATATATTTTTTAATGAAGTCTTTATACTTCCAGTGTTATGCCAAAATAATCCGATTTTGTGTTTTAAGAAGAATGATTTTAAAATTAATTGAAAAACAAAGTTTATAGTATAACAGGATAATTATACATATGCTACTTTCATTTTGTTAATAATCATTATCTAACTTGGTTATGGAAAATAAGGTTTATTCAACTTATGTTGTAAGAAAAAATAATAAATTGACGGAATTAAGGAACTGCTACAGTTTGACTTGTGTGGTATGTGTATAGAGTATAATCTGCACCGCTTATAGCCAAAGATATTCGTGGTTCAAAATGCAAACTGATTTTATTTTGAAAGTTATAGAATCTCTCTCTCTCTCTCTCTCTCTCTCTCTCTCTCTCTCTCTCTCTCTCTCTCTCTCTCTCTCTGATTTTTGGTTCAAAATGCAAAATTCATTTCAACTTGAAAGAAAAAGAAATTCTCTCTCTCTCTCTCTCCTCTCTCTCTCTCTCTCTCTCTCTCTCTCTCTCTCTCTCTCTCTCTCTCTCTCTCTCTCTTTCTCTTTCTCTCTCAAATTTTTGGTTCAAAATTCAAAATTTATTTTTAATTTGAAAGTAATAGAATTTCCCCTCTCTCTCTCTCTCTCTCTCTCTCTCTCTCTCTCTCTCTCTCTCTCTCTCTCTCTCTCTCTCTCTCTCTGTGCAATTTCCCCATCGCAAGTGAGTGTGTATTGGTTCACTTCATCTGTGATCAATCTTATCGGTCGTAGGATATCAATTTATGCTGCTTATAACTCATCCGGAATTCTGTCATCTCCCCCCCCCCCCGCACTTTTGGACCCGACTGAATCACCCGACACTACATTTATTTATTTGTTAACGCCGTTTCCCCCAAACCCTTTATTAAACC
Organism: Palaemon carinicauda; assembly: GCF_036898095.1. NCBI lineage: Eukaryota > Metazoa > Arthropoda > Malacostraca > Decapoda > Palaemonidae > Palaemon > Palaemon carinicauda. Next base: position 41,686,862 of record NC_090757.1, on the reverse strand, counting down.
TATATTTCACTCCCGTTTTCAGTTATAATAGCCTTCGATTTTTTCCCCCGCAGTTTTATTGCCCAGATAATGGGGGTCCTACAGTTCATATTACATAGTTAATATCGTTAATATTTTCATTCCGAGTAAGAGACTTTATTTCTGGTAGAGTCGCGCGAATGTAATTGTTGATAACAACAGTGGTATTTGGTACAACTGAGGCATTGGTCAAAATACATTTGCAGGATGGATGTAAATAAAACCTGCCAATGGCAGGCAGCACTATTGGTTGAATTCCATTTGTCTTCCTCTTTCCTTTATTGCTCTGCAATTGACAGAGTTGCGAATTTTAGTGCTGGTTGAATAAAGGCTTGATAGATGCATTAATATGTAATGAATACCTTTCATGTACTTTATAATGAATAAATTGTTTTTTATATTAGTAATAAAATAGAACATGCGTGTAATATTGTATTTCAAGATTAACCAATCATATTGATGAGTGGCATTTTTTTTTTCACCAGATATGTCACACGTACAAGAAATGTTAAGGCTGTATACATTGAAATTTATTAATACGTACATCTTCTTAATACAATTTCTTCTTAATACATATCTCTTCTGAATACATATTTGGATATATTCTATTATACAAATGTAGACATGAGATATATTTTAAGTAGATATCGACGACTTCCACATTCATTTTGGAAACTGAAGCCACCACACTACTGTAATTGCATTAACAGCACACAGATCCACTTCCAATGTATTTAGCCTGAGTATTAAGGTCCTTAGCTTTTTCTTTTCAATCATTATACTGACCACATATTCCCTTTCCATCTTCATTCTGAATACATATTTCCTTTCCATCCTTATACTGAGCACGTGTTTCCTTTTCATCTTTATACTAACCACGTATTTCCTTTTCATCTTTATGCTAACCACATATTTCCTTTCCATCTTTATACTGACTGCATATTTCTTTTCCATCTTTATACTGACTGCATATTTCTTTTCCATCTTTATACTGACTACATTTTTCTTTTCCATCTTTATACTGACCACGTATTTCCTTTTCATCTTTATGCTAACCACATATTTCCTTTCCATCTTTATACTGACTACATATTTCTTTTCCATCTTTATACTGACCACCTATTTCCTTTTCATCTTTTTACTGACCACGTATTTCCTTTTCATCTTTTTACTGACTACATATTTCTTTTCCATCTTTATACTGACCACGTATTTCCTTTTTAATCTTTATGCTAACCACATATTTCCTCTCCATCTTTATACTGACTACATATTTCTTTTCCATCTTTTTACTGACCACCTATTTCCTTTTCATCTTTATACTGACCACGTATTTCCTCTCCATCTTTATACTGACTACGTATTTCTTTTCCATCTTTTTACTGACCACCTATTTCCTTTTCATCTTTTTACTGACCACGTATTTCCTCTCCATCTTTTTACTGACCACGTATTTCCTTTTCATCTTTTTACTGACCACGTATTTCCTTTTCATCTTTTTACTGACCACGTATTTCCTTTTCATCTTTATACTGACCACGTATTTCCTTTTCATCTTTATACTGACCACGTATTTCCTTTTCATCTTTTTACTGACCACGTATTTCCTTTTCATCTTTATACTGACCACGTATTTCCTTTTCATCTTTATACTGACCACGTATTTCCTTTTCATCTTTTTACTGACCACGTATTTCCTTTTCATCTTTTTACTGACCACGTATTTCCTTTTCATCTTTTTACTGACCACGTATTTCCTTTTCATCTTTTTACTGACCACATATTTCCTTTTCATCTTTTTACTGACCACGTATTTCCTTTTCATCTTTATACTGACCACGCATTTCCTTTCCATCTTTATGCTAACCACGCATTTCCTTTCCATCTTTATACTGACCACGTATTTCTTTTCCATCTTTATACTGACCACGCATTTCCTTTCCATCTTTTTACTGACCACGCATTTCCTTTCCATCTTTATACTGACCACGTATTTCTTTTCCATCTTTATACTGACCACGCATTTCCTTTCCATCTTTTTACTGACCACGCATTTCCTTTCCATCTTTATACTGACCACGTATTTCTTTTCCATCTTTTTACTGACCACCTATTTCCTTTTCATCTTTTTACTGACCACGCATTTCCTTTCCATCTTTATACTGACCACGTATTTCTTTTCCATCTTTTTACTGACCACCTATTTCCTTTTCATCTTTTTACTGACCACGCATTTCCTTTCCATCTTTTTACTGACCACGTATTTCTTTTCCATCTTTTTACTGACCACCTATTTCCTTTTCATCTTTTTACTGACCACGCATTTCCTTTCCATCTTTTTACTGACCACGTATTTCCTTTCCATCTTTTTACTGACCACCTATTTCCTTTTCATCTTTTTACTGACCACGCATTTCCTTTCCATCTTTTTACTGACCACGTATTTCCTTTCCATCTTTTTACTGACCACGTATTTCCTTTTCATCTTTTTACTGACCACGCATTTCCTTTCCATCTTTTTACTGACCACGTATTTCCTTTTCATCTTTTTACTGACCACGTATTTCCTTTTCATCTTTTTACTGACCACGCATTTCCTTTCCATCTTTATACTGACCACGTATTTCCTTTTCATCTTTTTACTGACCACGTATTTCCTTTTCATCTTTTTACTGACCACGCATTTCCTTTCCATCTTTATACTGACCACGTATTTCCTTTTCATCTTTATACTGACCACGCATTTCCTTTTCATCTTTTTACTGACCACGCATTTCCTTTCCATCTTTATACTGACCACGCATTTCCTTTTCATCTTTTTACTGACCACGCATTTCCTTTTCATCTTTTTACTGACCACGCATTTCCTTTTCATCTTTTTACTGACCACGCATTTCCTTTTCATCTTTTTACTGACCACGCATTTCCTTTTCATCTTTATACTGACCACGCATTTCCTTTTCATCTTTTTACTGACCACGCATTTCCTTTTCATCTTTTTACTGACCACGCATTTCCTTTTCATCTTTATACTGACCACGCATTTCCTTTTCATCTTTTTACTGACCACGCATTTCCTTTTCATCTTTTTACTGACCACGCATTTCCTTTTCATCTTTATACTGACCACGCATTTCCTTTTCATCTTTTTACTGACCACGCATTTCCTTTTCATCTTTTTACTGACCACGCATTTCCTTTTCATCTTTATACTGACCACGCATTTCCTTTTCATCTTTTTACTGACCACGCATTTCCTTTTCATCTTTTTACTGACCACGCATTTCCTTTTCATCTTTATACTGACCACGCATTTCCTTTTCATCTTTTTACTGACCACGCATTTCCTTTTCATCTTTTTACTGACCACGCATTTCCTTTTCATCTTTATACTGACCACGCATTTCCTTTTCATCTTTTTACTGACCACGCATTTCCTTTTCATCTTTTTACTGACCACGCATTTCCTTTTCATCTTTATACTGACCACGCATTTCCTTTTCATCTTTTTACTGACCACGCATTTCCTTTTCATCTTTTTACTGACCACGCATTTCCTTTTCATCTTTATACTGACCACGCATTTCCTTTTCATCTTTTTACTGACCACGCATTTCCTTTTCATCTTTTTACTGACCACGCATTTCCTTTCCATCTTTATATTGACTACGTATTTCCTTTTCATCTTTTTACTGACCACGTATTTCCTTTTCATCTTTTTACTGACCACGTATTTCCTTTTCATCTTTTTACTGACCACGTATTTCCTTTTCATCTTTATACTGACCACGCATTTCCTTTCCATCTTTATATTGACTACATATTTCTTTTTCATCTTTATACTGACCACGTATTTCCTTTTCATTTTTATATTGACCATATATTTCCTTTTCATCTTCATACTGACTACGTACATTCAGAAACGAGACGATTTTCTTGTGCGGAATTAAAATAGCTGTAGAATTTTAGATTGATAACTCACAATGACCTCAGTATTTCCCGTTTTCCTGCTGACAAAAAATATATTATGGTCGAATTAGAGATGCAGTACAGTGTTAAAGACTCGAGAAATTGCGTCCAAGTAAGACATTTAATAGTGTGTGAATCTGTTAGTTATTAAAAGCTATTAACCCTGACACAGAGGTATAAGGTTTTCTTCATATATTACTGTTGTGGCTTCAATCCACTTTCTCGTTTCCCCCAAGATAATCCTCTGGATACTAACAGGTTTCAAAATAGGAAACTATGAAAGCATTTTGTTAATGGATGAATATGTTGGGTAATGAGAGAGAATATGCAACAGTCCCACTTGCAGCTTAACCTTGGGGAGAAGTTGATTACTTAATGATGAAGGCAATTTAGGAGATTTTAAGACTTGAATTTTGCAATTAAAAGTATTTCCTTAGCTTATCCTGGAAACTTTCTCAAAATTCTTTCCTTTTAAGTGACGTACCATATAATGTTTGATATTATCGCATTCACAACTTCATTGCTACTTCGAGATATTCTTGGCATTTTATTTCAGCCTGAAAATCTCATAACTAATGCAAATAAATGCTAAATATTGTTTGGAGGCTTTCAATCGATGAAGACTATTAAGTTTTCAAGGTAATATTGTAAATTATATCTCTAGTGTCTGGGTAGCGGTTGAATGATTGAGTTACGGGTAAAATGTAAGTGTAGGAGAAAAATTTATCAAGAGTTTTATGAAGGGATCATGTGGTCGAGACAAACTTGGTAAAAGTTTTAATGATTCTGTAGTTTTATGGAGGAGGAAAAGAGAGACAGGGAGTGTTAGACTACATATGTTGGAACTGAAGGTCTCAACATATAAAAAGAGCCAAAGGCGTTCAAATCAAGGTTAGGTATACTGATGAGAGGCCTATTTGATTAGGGATACCTTAACGTGGTTAAAGCGTTTTGCATATCGCCATACTAGGTTGGTTTGCTATGAGCTATCAGGCGTCTGCGCCTGGTTATTGCCAGTGTGTGGTTCGAGTCCCGCTCAAACTCGTTAGTTCCTTTGGTCGCTGCAACCTCACCACCGTTGTGAGCTAAGGTTAGCGGGTTTGGGGTAGCCTATAGGTCTATCTACTGAGTCATCAATAGTCATTGCCTAGCCCTCCTTGGTCCTAGCTTGGGTGGAGAGGGGGCTTGGTTACTGATCATCTGTGATATGGTCAGTCTCTATGGCATTGTCCTGCTTGATAGGGTTGTTTCACTGTCCCTTGCCTCTGCCATTCGTGAGCGGCCTTTAAAACTTTTAAAACCAGCGTGGTGAAGAAAATTGACCAAACTTCGGACATGTATCGACATGTCTGAGGCCTCTGTCTTGCAGTGAACTAGAAACGACTATATGTTGTGATGTATTGTGATTGAAGTCATGACAATTCCTGTTTAGGAACTACTTAGATTTTTGTAGTTAAAATATAAACACAGAAGGTATGTTTTTCTTTTCTTCCAAGCCCTTTCTGTCTGGGATAAACACATTCAGGATTGTATCCCCATAAATCACAGACATATATAGATACAGACAAACGAAATTTTGTCGTAATCATGACAGAATTGGGAAGATATTCTTAAAAATTCTTGTTATATTTATAGAGTTTCCAATTATCAAAATCCTTTTTTTTTTTTTAAAGATTAAACTAGCTCTCTATCTTATATTCTTTCACCTATAGAGAGACACTCTTTACTTACCGAACAAATGCATTTGCGGGAAACCTTTCCAGAGACGAGGAATGCCAGGAAAGATTTTTTTTCTCTCCCCTGATTGAAAGGGAACATGACTATGTATATTTTGCCTCTGTGTCTGACGGGTTCCAAAAGCTTTGTCAATAATTGTCATCAACTTTCCCTGATTCAGCTGAGTGCTAAATCAATATAATGAAAGTGATACGGTGAAAAGGCCCCGTGATATTTGATGGGTAAACAATGCGTTTATCCTCTTTTATTGAACATGATTTCAGATAATCCCAAAAGAACATTGTGGTATGATGTGAAATTTGCTTTCATCGAAATGTCTTGTTTTGATGCCTTGAAAGCATTTTTTTGGGGGGGTTGTTCAATAACTTTGATCACCAAATAAATTTGTTTTTAATCAGTGTGGCAGATCAGTATTATTATTATTATTATTATTATTATTATTACTACTTGCTAAACTACAACCCTAGTTAGAAAAGGAAAATGCTATAAGCGCGAGGGCTTCAACAAGGAAAAAAAGACCAGTGAGGAAAGGAATTAAGGGAATTACAAGAGAAATTATTAACAGTTAAAATAGAATATTTTAAGAAAAGGAACAGCATTAGAATAAATATTTCCTATATAAACTATAAAAAAATTAAAAAAAACAGGAGGAAGAGAAATAAGATAGAATAGTGTGCCTGAGTGTAGCCTCAAGTTAGAGAACTCTACCCCAAGACAGTGAAAGACCATGGTACAGAGGCTATGGCATTGTCCAAGACTAGGTAACAATGCTTTTGATGTTGGAGAGTCCTTCTCCTGGAAGAGCTGCTTACCATAGCTAAAGTCTCTCTTCCACCATTATCAAGAGGAAATTAGCCACTGAACTATTACATTGCCGTAGTTAACCCCTTGAGCGAGGAAGAATTGTTTGGTAATCTCAGTGTTGTCAGGTGTATGAGGACAGAGGAGAATATGTAAAGAATAGGCCAGACTGTTCGGTGTATCTTTATCCAAAAGGAAAATGAGCCGTAAGCAGAGAGAAGGATCCAATGTAATCTAATTCTTGCTTACCAGGTTTCAGTTTAGCAAGATTTTTTTTCGAGTCTACATAACGTTACTTTTCATGTTTTAAGAAAAACAAAAAACAAAAAAAGGTAAGGTAATAATTATGAGCAGCTTTCTCTTAAGCTACACGTATTTATAAGGAAACGTATTCGTAAAAAAAGTAATAAGCATGCAAATATTTTTAATGCATCCGAAGCTATAATGAATTACCTTAACAATTACAATTGAAATTTGTAGTTTAAAGTCATATTACTGTAATGTTTAATATGAAGAAATTGATGATAATAGATATATTATAATGCTTAAAAGACACCATTGAGGATTTTAGTAATGAATAGATACATATTTGTCATTAGATAGGCGAATGTAGGCATAATTGGCTATAGCTCTTAGGGGCTGAAGACTGTGTTCCACAGGACAGAGTAGTTGGACATAATACCCCTTTTGGGGATGAAGTCAGTGGGTTCCACTCGAAAGGTAATTTAGACATACCTTTTGAGACTAAAAGCAGTGTTCCACTAGAAGGCTGAAGGTTTTGTTCCACTGCAATGAATAACAGGACATAACAAGCTGAATGTAGTGTTATTCTGGAATGAACTAGGCTTGTTAACTTTTTGAATATGAAATCATTATTCCTTTGGAAAGATCATCTACGCATATGAACCTTAGTTTTTAATTATTTTTTTTAACTAAAATAGACTGCAAATAGTTGATGGGCTCCATATGGATTACATTAATCTGTTGTCCAATTAATATTGTTTTGGCCCTTTGGTTTTTACTATGCAGAGGATACCTATGCTAATTAGCTTTAAAGACAAATCGTTGCTCATGTATGTGATGCTACTGTGTGTGTTCCTTCTATTAAATATAGAACAGTTTGTAGAATCTATCGAAATGCTTGTAACTAGAATTATAATTTAGTTGGGGGGGGGGGGGGTATAAAGAATGATTTTACGTTTAGGGACATTGTCTCTATCTGCCCAGATATCTTAATTTAAAATCTTTTTTTTCGATTAAATGCAATTATTAAGATTTTTGTTTTATTCTTGGTTGTAAATTCGTTTTGGAGGTAGGTATGCCATCTATCTTTTCAATTGTAGGAAATAAATTTGATTATTGAGACTTTTTAGGGTTTGTGAGGACCTGTTTATACTAAAATATTTGAACGAGTTTATTCTACCATGTTCTGAATATTGCTTTCTTATGTAGTATTCGGCAGCAGAATTTCATCCTAGGTTGTTGTATAAGAGCAATGAGTTTTGTTAAGTTTACTTTAATATCTGGGGCTGTCGTTCGGTTGGTTCACTCTGTTTGCCCTGCAAGTGTTTTCATAATTCTGACCATCCTTTGCATCCAAATCGCGCCCCCCTCCCAGACACTATTTTCCACCATATAGTTCTATGCAGTGAATTCTAAGGTTTCTTTTATTGTATTTTACAAGGCTCAATACTACATAGAAATATAGCCTTAACCAATAATGGAATGGTCTTGTAAATCAAATTATATTTGTGAAACGTAGGTAAAAGAAGGGTGCAAATGTTTAGATTTGCTTACGTCTCAACATAGTTTTCAACTTAATCACAATTTTTTTTTATTCCATTTTATAGTTTATTTGTTGTTTTACTTATTCTTTTCTGCGCCAGCTGCTTTCCCTTTGCGGTCCCTTGCAGCATTGTTTTTTCTACTAGGGTTAAAGTTTTGCCTGTATTAATATCAGTGATTTGAAGCTGATGGATGCATTCAACTACAATGGATAACCGAGGAAAATTGCCAATGTGCAGCCAAGTCGTATTTCCAGAAAATGGGGAATTAAGCATCTGCGACTTCTGAGGTCAGTTTCCCATAATTGATTTACTTCCAAGAAATCTTGTTGAATGCTCTTTCCAGGTTCCTGACTTCTGACCTCTCGATGTTAGTTTTTGTTGCGACAGCACAATTTATCATTTATTGGTCTTGCCCCGAAGCTTTATACAGTAGAGCAAGGATTTCCGCGGACGATGATATAACGTAGGTCAAGTATTATGTCGTTTTGCAATTGTACGTTGAAGACGATTGTTATGGGAAAGGTTTTCTAATTACTTTACTTACTTTGATGGCTACTTTTCCGGTCCCATACAGCAGGAACCACACACACTACAGGACCAATCTGATCTATAATTAGTTTGGAAAGGACGTCCTTGAGGGCATATCATTCTTGAAACCGAAAAGTTGCATACACACTATAGAATGTCTTGATTAAATTTCCTTGCAGATCTTCTCTTTCTGGTCACCCTCTAATATCAACCACAAGACCTTTTGATGATTGTGATCACACTCATTGGATTATATATGTGACGCTGGTATCAGTGGAATCTCACTGTAAAGAAGAAATTACGGCCATTTCTACCTTGGAATAAATTCTGTTATTTCAGTCTCTTGTCGATGGACGTGATTAGTTTTAAAAATTGACATAAGTTGACTTTAATCTTCTTTAAAATGGAAATGCATTGGCATTTAGTTGATTAAATGCTGAAATTACTGTATTATTCAATTCATCCAACTTTCTCAACCTTCTCTTTTTTCCAGTTAATCAGGGAAAAGGGGATTGCTTGTGAAATCTTAAACATCTGTGCAACAGAAAATAGCCTTTGAATCTGTAGTTGGAGTAAATGAGAGTTCTAAATGACGTTGCTGTTAATCGTGGAGGATTTTACAAAGTAAATGTAAAGTTCGTCAAGAAATTATGGGTATCCAAATTAGAAAATTTTCGATCTCAGCCAGCTTATTTAATTTTAGAAAGTATTTTTTTTTTAGCTGTAACCACCAAGGACTATGAAAATTAATTGGCTTTTGTCAATTGCAATAATCATTTGATGTCTCTTGTTGCTTATTGTAAACAAATTAACGATAGGTGCGTTTTCCATTACGTCTATTTAGTACATGCCTCTTTAATTATCCCCTGATAGGCGCATTCTATATTTCACGTGCCAATGACTTTACCATTCTCATTGAGCATTTTCGTATTCAATGGTGTTATTCTGCCCATTCAGTATGGAATGGCTATGCTATCATTAGTGTACATGTTCTGAGAAGCCTGCACATTGCATGTTCCATCATTTAATGAGATTTTCATTAGTTTCGTATGGTTTTATGATAACACACGTGTAGTATGAGCAGTTAATTTATTCCTATCTTATCGCACCACTCGTCTGAACAGTCAAGTTCTCAACACATTAATTATAGATTTTGAGTTAGATTTTAGGTGAATATTGACTGATTTGCCAAAGTATTTATCAGGTCATTGTGTTTGTGTTGAACTAGACAGTGAATTCGGCATATGCCTTTAATTTATAACTCCATTTAATAATTCAAGGGAGTGCCTCGATTGGTTACCCCTTGCCATACAGTGGTTAAATCCTTTATATTCTCTCTCTCTCTCTCTCTCTCTCTCTCTCTCTCTCTCTCTCTCTCTCTCTCTCTCTCTCTCTCTCTCTCTCTCTTAAGCCGCATAATAATGAATTTGTTCAGTACACAGTCCCGTAATGAATTAAAATAAAAGGTGGTAAATCTCTTCATTCTTTTACTCTTGTTTTATGATTGTTTTATGTGGCAGTAGTAGTAATGGCCAAGCATTTAGTTGTATAGATCTCGATTTAATTTCGGAATGGGTTAAGGCTAATCAGAAATTCCATGTAGACCAATTGTGGCGTATTTAGGTCGGCATAATCGTGATCAAATTAGAGGTATTTTATTTTTATTTTTTAATGAATTTCTTTGGATCGGGCCTTTGGATCATTCCTGTAACAAGTAAAGATTATTCAGACTTAATCTTTATCCAATTTTGAAAATGTTCTACTAAAGATCTTTTTGATATGATTGGATATTTTTTATTTAACCTAGTGTCAATTAAAATGTAAAAATAATTAAAGAAGGCGATACCCATTCAATTTTCATTTAGCATTTATTGCGTTCGGTTGAGCTAGCGTTTTTGGGATTAAACTTCGCAGATCGGTAACCCCGAGGGATATCTCCATGTATGAGCATATATATATATATATATATATATATATATATATATATATATAATATACTGTATATATGTATATATTACACATATACATATTTTATATTATATATATTTATATATACCCATATATATATATATATATAATGTATATATATATTTGTATACTGTATATATATATATATATATATATATATATATATATATATATATATATATAATGTATATATATATTTGTATACTGTATATATATATATATATATATATATATATATACATATAAATATTTGTATACTGTATATATATATATATATATATATATATATATATATATATATATATTATTGTTATTGTTATTATTATTATTATTATTGTTATTATTATTATTGTTGTTGTTATTATTATCATTATCATTATTATTATTATTATTATTATTATTATTATTATTATTATTATTATTACTTCCCAAGCAACAACACTAGTAGGGAAAGCAAGATGCTATAAGCCCAGGGGCTCCAACAGAGAAAATAGCCCATTGAGGAAAGGACACAAGGAAAAATAAGATATTTTAAGAAGAGTAACATTAAAATAGAAATCTCCTATATAAACTATAAAAACTTCAACAAAACAGGAGGAAGAGAAATAAGATAGAATAGTGTGCCTAGAATAGTGTGCCCGAGTGTACCCTCAAGCAAGAAAACTCTAACCCAAGACAGTGGAAGACCACGGTACAGAGGCTATGGAACTACCCAAGACTAGAGAACAATGGTTTGATTTTGGAGCGTCCGTCTCCTAGAAGAGCTGCTTACCATAGGTAAAGAGTCTATTCTACCCTTAACAAGAGGAAAGTAGTCACTGAACAATTAGTGCAGAAACCCCTTGGGTGAAGAAGAATTATTTGGTAATCAGTGTTGTCAGGTGTATGAAGACAGAGGAGAATATGTAAAGAATAGGCCAGACTTTTCGGTGTTTGTGTGTGTGTGTAGGCAAAAGGAAAATGAACCGTAACTAGAGAGAAGGATTCTATGTAGTACTGTCTGGCCAGTCAAAAGACCCCATATCTCCCTAGCGGTAGTATTTCATCTGGTGGCTGGTGTCCTGGCTAACCTACTACCAATATATATATATATATATATATATATATATATATATATATATATATATATATATATATATATATATACACACACACATATATATATATACATACATTTATAAATATACAATTTTGCAAGTGGATCTATACAAATATATTCAACTTTAATCACAGTACACATCTGTCTATAAATTTGTTCATGTGTAAATATAACTATATTTATAGACACCCATTTTATGCGCACCACCTTTAGTGAGTTCACTTGTAACTTTTATGTTCAATTGAACACTGAATTGCTGCATTCATTGAATATTTTATACGTTTTGCGATGTGTATCAGGCGGTGGTACAAGTTCCCTTTCAGATATATCTCGCATTATAGTGTTCATTATGAGGTGAAATATGGCCTCCATAGTACACGAATTGCAAATTAATGTGCATAATAGATTTATGGTTATTTTCACTTCGATTCAATACGCAGGTTTGATTACTGAAAGAGGTTACTTACCGCGTGGCAATGCTTTCATTTTAGCTGCGGTCTTCTTATAACAGGAATGTCATTTGGAATTGGTATTGGTAATAGTTAGTTTTAGCCTACGAGAGGTGGAGTATTAACTATGATGTATATATATATATATATATATATACATATATATATATATATATATATATATATATAGTGTATATATGTATACATGCATGTATATAATATATATAAATATGTATATATATACACGTACACATATATATGTATATATATATATATTTGTGTATATATACATACATATATATATATGTGTGTAATATATATATATATATATATATATATATATATATATATATATATATATATATATATATATATATACTGTAGATAGTTTAATACATATTTAGGCAAATAAAAATATAAAAATATATAATACATGTATGTATAAGTATAATGCATATACTGTATATGTATGTATGTATATGTATATGCACACTGCATGCATACATATGCATATACAAGTATATATTATGTATATATATGATGTAATTATTACTAGCTAAACTAGATAATTATTACTAGCTAAACTACAACCCTATTTTGAAGAACAGGATTCTACAAGCCTAAAACGTAAAGTTTTCTATTGGGAAAAGGAAAGAAAATGACAAAATAAGCTCTATGAAGTAATGAGTAAAAAAGTTTTTTTTTTCAATATCTGTAATGACGATTAAGTAATCTGTTGCATACAACCTATTAAGAGATTTACGTTCAATTTTGTTGCAGCAAATGGAGGAGTGGAAGCAGATGTACTTCAGAGAGTGAATGAAGGATGCAAAGTGTTGGGGGCAGTGAAGGGAGTGGTAAATAATAGAGGGTCGGGCATGAATGTAAAGATAGTTCTGTATGAAAGTGATTGTGCTGTATGGATCAGAGTTGTGGGGTATGAAAGTGACGGAGAGACAGAAATTGAATGTGTTTGAGATGAAGTGCTTTAGTAGTATGGCTGGACTATCTCGAGCAGATAGGGTTAGGAACGAAGTAGTGAGGGTAAGAACGATTGTAAGAAATCGGTTTGCTGCTAGAGTGGATATGAATGTGTTGATTTGGTTTGGCCATGTTGAGAGAATGGAAAATGTCTGTCTACTAAAGAAGGTGATGAATGCAAGAGTTGATGAGAGAAGTACAAGAGGAAGGTCAAGGTTTGGGTGGATGGATGGGGTGAGGAAAGTTCTGGGTGATAGAAAGATAGATGTGAGAGCGGCAAGAGAACGTGTTAGAAATAGGAATGCATGGCGAGCGATTGTGACAGAGTTCCGGTAGGCCCTGCTGCTTCCTCCGGTCGCCTTGGATGACCACGGAGTTAGCAGCAGTAGGGGATTCAGCTTTATGAAGCTTCATCTGTGGTGGATAACGGGGAGGGTGAGCTGTGGCACTCAAGCAGTACTGTACCATCCGAAATCGACTGAGTTCTTTGTCAGGCTGGGAGGAACGTAGAGAGGAAAGGTCCCCCTTTTTTATGTTTGATGTCGGCTACTCCCCAAAATTAGGGGAAGTGCCTTGGTATATGAATAAAAGCTTTTTCAGAAAATGTTAACATATACTGTATATATATATATATATATATATATATATATATATATATATATATATATATATATCATATATATATAATGTGTAGAAAACCCACTTTCATGGTAGTAAAACGAAAGAAGAAAATACAATTGAAAACTATAAGAACTGTAAAGAGTAAGAGGTATGAAGGTTTGAGAAATTATTTAATGGCGATTGTCGTTAGTAAGTAATGAACTTGGTGTTTGGTGAATGTTATCCTCTGATATGAATTGAAGGTGTAAATAATTAATCTCACACAGCTAATGTTGCTCATGCGGTAGGAAATTGGCGGAATATTTGAGAGAGAGAGAGAGAGAGAGAGAGAGAGAGAGAGAGAGAGAGAGAGAGAGAGAGAGATATTTTTTATAAGTATTTTTTTTTAGGTTTTACTCATCGTATTTATTTTAAACTTTGTATCGAACAATACGGGTGTTGAATTGCGAACGCTTGAGTTTATAACAAATAAAATGGGCAATGCTTAATGATATATGACGGAATTGATCTGTGTAGACCGGAGAATATTTTTTGGATGTGATTGTTACGGATGTATTCAGTGTAATCCAAAAGTTAGATAACACAATAGCGTGCGGCCTTTAGTTGTGCATGATGATTGTTAATGTATAAGGGACGGAGGTGTTTCAAAAGCATAAGTGAAACCACAATAGAGTTATTATATAAGAGGTGTTATTGTAAGAATTTTAAGAGCACTGTTACATACTATACTTAATAAGGTCATACTATGGGCTTTTTGGGGTAGCAGTTATGCTACCAGGAAGATTGATAGCGGAATAGGTTTGTGGGTTTACCTAAGGGAGATGGGAGTGGATTACGGTGTTTTATGAAGTAGTTTTTAATGAAGTTTCGTAGTAAAAGGGAGATAACCATGTTGATGAATGATGAGAAACCTTTTGACGGAATTGATAGATGCAAATTGAGCAGTATGTCTGGTAATGAGTACTCATTGAGCAAGAGGTAATCTGGTAAGGTTATGTACTAGTTTATAAGATGAATATGAAGCATGTTTTAGATTATGTAATACACAGGATAAAGACTACTCTAAATAAAACTTGGCATGAAACTCTTCAGATAAGTAGTGTATTAATATATATCTGGATAAAATGAAGGAAGAAATAAATGGCAGTCTATATATATTCAACTTTGATGAATTGGAATAGTAAAAAGCTTTCAAAAACTAGTGAAAGACTTTGAAGAATCTGCCGTAGGATGCGGTAGTGTGATTGAAAAGCTGACCAGGTTTGTTATTGTATGTTTGGATGAGGGAAAGTTTCCATTGTAAGAAAGTAATGTATAACAGACCAAGTGTCTTTGGGTTATGACGTTACTTAGTATACTTGGGAATATGTAAGGTAGAGTCATGATTAAAGAAATTCTGACAGATGAAGAAAAGTTAGGAATTAGATAAGTCATAAGAAAGCAGTGCGTGCATCAAAAGTTTTTTACAAATTTGATTCAGTATTATTGTGGAATATATATGCGTTTATATATACTGTGATCTATATATATATATATATATATATATATATATATATATATAAAATATATATATATTATATATTATATATTATATATATATATATATATATATATATATATATATATATATATATATATATATATACACATATTATGAATACATACACACACAATTTATATACCTTATATATATATTTTTTATATTTTATATTCAATTTATAATACATATTTATATTTATATATATATATATATATAAATATATATACATTATATATATATGTATATGTATATACATATATATATATATATATATATATATATATAATGTATATATTTATTGTATACATAATATATAATGTAAATGTTATATATATGTATATATATATTATAGAATATATACAGATTTGTGTACATATAATATATACATATATATATATATATATATATATATATATATATATATATATATATATATATTTATATGGTTATATATAGATATACAGTATATATGTATGTATATTATATAACATAAATATATGCTATATATTATATATTATATATTATGTAATATATATTATATATATATTTATATATTAATGTATATATATGTGTATATATTTATGTATATGTATATATTTATGTATGTATATGTATATATTTATGTATGTATATATTTATATATATGTATATATATGTATATATTTATGTATATGTATATATATGTATATATTTATATATATGTATATATATATGTATATATTTATATATATGTATATATATGTATATATTTATATATATGTATATATATGTATATATTTATATATATGTATATATATGTATATATATGTATATATATGTATATATTTATATATATGTATATATATGTATATATTTATATATATGTATATATATATGTATATATTTATATATATGTATATATATATATGTATATATTTATATATATGTATATATATATGTATATATACAGTATATGTATATATATGTATATATACAGTATATGTATATGTATATATATATTTATATATATGTATATATTTATTTGTATGTATATATTTATGTATATGTATATATATTTATATATATATATATTTATATATATGTATATTTATATATATATGTATATATATGTATATATTTATATATATGTATATATATATATGTATATATTTATATATATGTATATATATATATGTATATATTTATATATGTATGTATGTATATATGTATATATTTATATATGTATGTATGTATATATGTATATATATAATTATATATATATGTATATATATATATTATATATTTGTATATATATATATATT
Organism: Palaemon carinicauda; assembly: GCF_036898095.1. NCBI lineage: Eukaryota > Metazoa > Arthropoda > Malacostraca > Decapoda > Palaemonidae > Palaemon > Palaemon carinicauda. The sequence continues at coordinate 41,670,063 of NC_090757.1, read as the reverse complement.
ACATATATGTATATATAATTATATATACCATACCAGTGTATGTGTAGGTAAGAATGGTCGACCAACCCTTTGGAAATATAATCACAATGCAAATTTACAAATCTAACATTTCCAGGTGTCATTCATTTATGTATCGACGATCTATATTTGTAGTTTCTTCTGGGGTACGAAAATGCTCAGCATTCATACTCTCTTTAATAATCTGTTTCTCAAAAAAAAAAAAAATGATTATGACACAAGGAAGGAAGGAAAATTTTAAATATTTTGCATTGCGATGAATGTGTTGTACATTATCATGACATTAGGAAGGGATACGCCTTTTAAGTATTTTGCATTGCGATGAATAACGTCTTGTGCAAAACGTGTTATACTATTTATTGATTCTTCTTCATTCTCTTTATTCCTCTACATTCTCATATCCTTCTAGCACTGAGCAGAACGTCCTGCATTCCAGAGAGTAGATCGGATTACTCGGGTAAAAGAAACCCACTGAGGGGTAATGAATATTTCTTTGCAATATTTTTAACAAAATGTTGTTTTCAGGGGATAGGAGGAATGAAGATTGTGTCGTTACTTTTTAAATTGAGGATTTTATTGAAGCTAGTGGTAATTGACATGTATATGTACACACACACACACACACACACACATATATATATATATATATATATATATATATATATATATATATATATATAAATAAATTTCATATATGTAAATTACATGTGTGTATATATATGTATGTATATATATACTATATATATATATATATATATATATATATATATATATATATATATGCTGTATACTGTATACTGTATATATATATATATATATATATATATATATATATGCTGTATATATATAAATATATATAGTATAAATATATTATATATATATACAGTATATATATTATTAATTTCATATTTGTATATATTTAAATTACATTATATATATATATATGTATATATATATACAGTATATATATATTGTATACATAATGTATATACATATATATGTAAGTATATACTGTCTATGGATATATGTATATGTATGCATATATAGGCGTATATTGTATATAAATATATGTATATGTATATAAACTTTTTTATATTTGTATACACATACACAATTATATATATATTTATATGTATTATATATATGTATATATATATATATGAATATGTATTATTTATATATATATATAATATATATACATATGATTATTATATATAAGTATATACTGTATAAATATATGTATATGTATGTATATATAGGTGTATATATGTATGTAAACTTGTTTATATTTGTAGTACACATACACACATACATTTATACATACATACATACATATATATATATATATATATATATATATATATATATATATATATAATGTACACACGTGTGTGTGTTTCATCAATGTGTATATTATATATACATATATATATATATATATATAATATATATATATATATATATATATATATATATATGTATATGTGTGTGTGTATATATGTATATATATACATATATAGCATTGTGCATATGAATTTACATAAAATATAATATACAGACTTACAGATCGAAGAGCCTTAGAGAGAGAGAGAGAGAGAGAGAGAGAGAGAGAGAGAGAGAGAGAGAGAGAGAGAGAGAGTGAATTTGTGTTAGGCCTTCTTGCACGATTTCTGGTTGTATTCTAGAAATTAAAAGCAATGGTAATCTATTGAGCAGAATAAAAAAGAAATAAAATGTAATATGGAATAGTGAACTTACTCCATTAAGATTTTCCATTCACCAGCAGCACTTGTCAAACTTATTATTATTATTATTATTATTATTATTATTATTATTATTATTATTATTATTATTATTATTGTTTTTGTTTTTGTTTTTGTTTTTGTTTTTGTTGTTGTTGTTGTTGTTGTTGTTGTTGTTGTTGTTGTTGTTGTTGTTGTTGTTGTTGTTGTTGTTGTTGTTAAGCAACAACTTTAGTTAGAAAAGCAGGATGCTATAAGCCCATGGTCTCCAACAGGGAAAATAGCTCGGCGAGGAAAGGAAACAAGGAAAAATATATTTTTAAAACAGTAACATTAAAATAAATATATCCTATATAAACTATAAAAACCTCCGGTTGGTATTTAAGTTTATATAACCCTTAGTCTCTAGCACTAATGCAGTTAGTCATCCATTTAATTCGTGGCTTTATCTTTATAATAATTTAATAACTTTTTCTATGAATTATTCCTGTATTTTTCGAAGCAGATTTCATTGTATTCGAAAGGTGTGGGAAACACAAGGAAGATAGAAAGAAAATCGGTGAACACTGGGAAACCTTGAGGTATTGCAAACACTTTATTACAGTTCACTAACACTTCATAATTTGATCAGAATTTAATATTAAATCAGCTGTTAACTTTGAGCGATTTCATATTTTCCCACATGATTATCGTAAGATTCTAACCTTATTTACTGAGTTTTGCTAAATCTTTGTCCTTTCTCCAAAAATTTGTTGAGGATTATGACAGGTTGCAAAGATATAAGGAAGAAATTGGATCCTAATGTTCGTCACTAAAGATAATAAACTGGGTAGCCTTTATATAAATGTTGAACTCGAAGGCATATTTTTTTTTTTTTTTTTTTTTTTTTTTTAATGATATTGTCTTTAAGTTTGGCTTTATGATAGGAAAATTTGATAATACGCTTAAGCATGTGTCTAATCTGTAAATATGGAGCTTGGTATAGTTGTACCCTTGACAATAGAAAGGTTTTAGGTTATCAGGAATCCGACACACCATTTAGTTTAGTTATCCGTGTTTCTCCCGAATTCTTGCATTGATTACCATTAAAATCCCCAACCACTTGAATTTCATGGTATTACTTCGATAACACTGTAACTGATTTTGATTTGGAAATTTCAACATAGAATCAGTCTTCTATATATGGAAGAAATCCCATTTTATAGTTTATATAGGAAGTATTTATTTTAATGTTACTGTTCTTAGAATATTTTATTTTTCCTTGTTTCCTTTCCTCACTAGGCTATTTTCCCTGTTGGGACCCCTGGGCTTATAGCAACCTGCTTTTTCAACTAGGGTTGTAGCTCAGCAAGTAATAATAATAATAATAATAATAATAATAATAATAATAATAATAATAATAATAAATGGGTCAACCCCATTGGGGTTTGTGCCGCAAGTGCACCTCGTGTGGCATACTGTTGGCATTACTTAGGTTCTTTGCAGTGTTCTTAGGCCCCCTTGCCGTACTTACTTTATATCCTCCTACTTTATCTTTGATGTAGTTTCATCACTTACATATTGCTGCCCGATCTCTCAACTTTTACTTCATGATGTATCTGTACAGATTTCCCACAGCTGCACTTGGAGAGCTGAATGGTCTCAACCTCTAGAACTGGATTATATATCCCAAATTCCATAGGTCCCATTCAAATGGTGATAAACAATTAATAACTGATAGGATCCACAAACACTGCTGGGATTTGTCCCCTCATTTAATCTTGACGACTTTTATGTAATGGATAGTCCTCTTGACTCAGTAGCGATTTTTTTTCCATTGGTGCTTTAGTAACTGTTATTATTATTATTACTAGCCAAACTACAACCCTAGATTAGAAATGCAAGATGCTATAAGCCCAAGGGCTCCAAGAGGGAAAAATAGCCCAGTGAGGAAAGAAAATAAGGAATTGCTGTTGATTCTCTTGTTAGGTAGGTCACACACCTACGTGTTTATCTGAACAGGAGCACGATCTACTATAGTCAAACCATTCTAAAATCAAGGTTGGGATTAATCAAGCTGTGAATACACCGTTGCCTTGCTGTCAAAAGAAACGAAGTACAATTCATCTGATTTAGGTCAAAGACATTACAGATAGCCA
>NC_090757.1:41656165-41661165 GCF_036898095.1 Palaemon carinicauda | reverse complement strand
CTAGTTTAGCTTTTCGATCTCGTGAGATTAAAGCTCTGTTGATGGACCTTGATGCTTATGGAGGTGTAGACCCAAATGGTATTTTTCCTTTGTTTTTTATAAAGACAGCAGATTTCTTAGCTCCAAAGTTATCTGTTATTTTGCGCAAGTTAGCAAGAAGAGGAGCTTTTAGCACTAGTTGGAGAATTGGTAATGTTACTCCTCTATGTAAATGTGTTTGTGGTAGCTCAAGTCCCACTGATTACCGCCCAATTTCCATAACTCCCATATTATCTAAAGTTTTTGAACGTCTTCTGGCAAAACGTCCTAATAGGTTTGCTGAAGGTAATCATCTACTCCCTAGTTTGCAATTTGGTTTTCGTAAAGGCCTTGGAGCATGTGATGCCCTTCTTACAATCTCCAATGCTGTACAGAAATCCCTTGATTGTGGTCGGGAAGTTCGTATGATTGGCCTTGATTTTAGTGCTGCCTTTGACCGTGTTAATCATGAGGCCCTTGTTTTCAAACTGAAACAGTTGGGAGTGGGTGGGTTGTTTCTTAGCATTATTATTGATTTTTTAAGTAATAGATCTCAAAGAGTTGTTGTTGATGGGCACCATAGTGATTATAGGAATGTGATATCCGGTGTTCCACAGGGTAGTGTTCTTGGCCCATTACTTTTCATACTATATACACATGACATGTGGTTTGGCCTAGAAAACAAGCTTGTTGCATATGCAGATGATGCTACTCTCTTTGCATCAATTCCATCCCCTGAATGTAGATCTAGGGTTGGTGAATCCCTTAATAGAGATTTAGCTAGAATTAGTGCATGGTGCAAATTATGGGGTATGAAGTTGAATCCTAACAAAACTCAAAGTATGATTGTAAGTAGGTCAAGGACGGTGGCTCCTCAACATCCGGATCTCAGTATTGATAATGTTTCTTTAAATATGTATGACTCTTTCAAAATTTTAGGTGTGATTCTCGACAGTAAATTTACTTTTGAGAAACATATAAGGTCTCTGTCTTCTTCAATTGCACAAAAAATAGGCTTATTGAGAAAGTCTTTCAAGATTTTCGGTGATCAATCTATACTGAAGAAGTGTTTTAATTCTTTCATTCTACCTTGTTTTGAGTATTGTTCTCCTGTTTGGTCTTCAGCTGCTGATTCTCATCTTAATTTGTTGGACAGAAACTTACGGTCTATTAAATTTCTTATTCCTGATCTAGATATTAATCTCTGGCACCGTCGTTCAATTAGTTCATTATGCATGTTGCATAAGATTTTTCATAACTCTGACCATCCTTTACATTCAGATCTCCCTGGACAATTCTATCCTGTTCGTAATACTAGGCAGGCAGTTAATTATAATAGCCAGGCCTTCTCCATCACGAGACTCAATACTACGCAGTACTCTAGAAGTTTTATTCCAGCTGTTACCAAGTTGTGGAATGATCTTCCTAATCGGGTGGTTGAATCAGTAGAACTTCAAAAGTTCAAAGTTGGAGCAAATGCTTTTTTGTTGACCAGGCGGACATGAGTCTTTTTATAGTTTATTTATGACATATTTGTTTTTGATGCTGTTAATAGTTTATATATGACATGTCTGTTTTGACGTTGTTACTGTTTTTAGAATGATTTATTGTTAATTTGTTCTCTTCATTTATTTATTTCCTTATTTCCTTTCCTCACTGGGCTATTTTTCCCTGTTGGAGCCCCTGGGCTTATAGCATCTTGCTTTTCCAACTAGGGTTGTAGCTTGGATAGTAATAATAATAATAATAATAATAAATGTATATATTCATTTATATACACATATATATACTATATATATATATACATATATATATATATATATATATATATATATATATATATATATACAATACATACAGTATATTATATATCTATATATAAATATGTATATATATACATATATACACATATATATGCTATATGTATACATATAATATTTATATACATCTATATATACAATATATATATACACATATATGTATAATAAATATATATATATATATATTTATATATATAATATATATATATATATATATATATATATGTATATATATATTTATATATATGAGGTATGCAGATGTCAACATATTTTTATGAATGCAACCCCGGTAGTCCATGGAGAAATTTGTCTAAATCGAATACTGTAGTGAAATATTGCATTGTAAAAAAATTATTATTAATCATCATATTCATTTTTTATATTGTATAATTGGTGGGGAAAGTGTCAGTGAAATTGTCGATAGTCTTGGTTTGGTTTCAAAAACAGTATACTAACAAAAAATGTCTATTTCTTGTAAAACTTGGTGCAGTGAGCATTGCACACCATGTGTGGAAACATGGGGCCTTTTCTACGTACAGTACTTTACTTTATTTAGCTAAAAGTTAAAGTAATGAGCTCCCTTCAGTATTGTATAGCACGCAACGGCCGTATGTAAACTCTCGTTCTAATGTCATAGGTTGTTCCTCCTTTTTTATACTTCGTTTAGCCTTTATTAAGGTCCCTATGGCTTTAGAAGAGGCCTACATTCAACTGAATTGTAAACTGGAGATGGCTAAATGATTTTTTGTTTCAGGGACTGTTAATTTTTATTTTTTTAAATTTAGTTAAGATTGATTTAATGGATGTCGTAGTTTTAAAAAGAATGAAACTAGCATAAAATTTTGGACAAAGGAAATTAACCCAGTCAAATGAAAACGATCCCTTTAATTTAGTTTTTGATTTTTTAACTGGGAATGATTGCCAAACTGTTTCATCTTTCTGTAAGATAATCATTTAACACATGCGGTGTAACATTCATCTTTTATGGAATAGGTCTTAATGCATTCATGCAAGCTGGTTTAATATCAGACTGGTCCCAGCTGACTTCTCACTACAGCCTAAGATGTGGCAGCCTATTTGAAACGTCTCTGCTTAACATTCTGATGGACCGGGGTTCGAGACCCGCTCATGCTCAATAGTTTCTTAAGTGTAAACAGCATTGCCATCCTTCTTAGCTATGTTTGGGGGAACCTATAGGTCTACCTGCCGAGTCATCAGCAGCCATTGCCTGGCTCTCCCTTGTCCTTGCATGGGGGCGAGAGGGTCTTAGGTGTTGATCATATGTATATAAGGTCAGTCTCTTGGGCATTGTCCTGCAATGGCATTGTCAATGTTCCTTTCCTCTGCCATTCATGAATGGCCTTTAAACTGAGTTCAGGCCTATATGTCAGCATACCTCCTAAATCCAGCTTCTGGTAATCAAAGAAGGGTCTTACGCAAATTAAGTCAGATTATCAAAGGTTTATAGTATCCTGCCAACAGAAATTTCTCTCTCTCTCTCTCTCTCTCTCTCTCTCTCTCTCTCTCTCTCTCTCTCTCTCTCTCTCGTTCAGCTTTCATCTAAATGACAAAGTAAATTCAATCCCCGAACTGAATTGGGAGGACAAAATTGTGTTTCTGTTGACTTAGGCAAATGATTTTGTGCCTGGTTATTGATAGACTAGCGTGGGTGTAAAATCTTAGGTGCAGCTTGGGTGAGGATGGAGTGCTTTCGATAGTAACGGATGCGAGTATCAATGAAAATATATTTGCAAACGGAAGTGCCTTGTAGTGATCTTCACTTTTTTAAGGTTATTGGAACTGGCCACCTAATAATTTTAACAAGACATGCTACAGAGTAGATATATCAGGGGTGAAAGTTTGTGTATCGCCATGATCAGCAAAGCTGTACTAGTCATTTTACCCATATTAGGTTGGTTTGCTGTGAGCCATCAGATTAAAATCTCCCACCATTCCCAATCAGCACTAGTCAACGCTTTGTTGTAAATTGTCCAAAACCCCAGGCATGAATTGATATCGGTGAGGCCTCCGTCCTGCTATGGACTAGAAACGGCTGCATTTGTTGTTATCTATGTGTATGTTAAGCATATATATATATATATATATATATATATATATATATATATATATATGTATATACTGTATATAATATATTTTATATATATAATATATATATAATATATATATATATAATATATATATTTATTATATATATATATATATATATATATATATATATATAAATGTATATATATTTATATATATAATATATTATATTTATATATATGTATGTATATATATACAGTATATAATGTATATATGTATTATATATATTATTTATATATATGTATTATATATATTTATATAATGTATTATATATTATTTGTGTATATATATATATATATATATATATATATATATATATATATATATATATATATATATATATTGCATGTTACATCTGAGAAATAGTTGTATATTTTATAAGCGCTTAAGGTTTATCATAAGTTTTTAAACTGAATCATGTCTGGCGATGTGTCAAGACATTAAATATTAATGATTTCATGGTATGATATATAGCACTTTTCAGTTAGTTGAATTTTATGGATGATAAACATCCAATTGTGTTTTTTTGTGATTTACACGAGCTTTACTTATTTTTAAAGCATAGAATTGAATTATTTACGTACTTTGGGTAATACCATGACCAACGCATATCAGATCAATCACATATTTAGCGAAGTGTAAAACTAGTCAGATTTATAAGTATATAATTCATGTACTGAAGGATATAATAAATAGTTCACCGTTAATAATGCAGTTTTCCAGACGTGCTAGTCCATAATTTTTTTTTTTTTTTAATATTGCTTGACATTAAGAGGCTGGCGTTGCAATAATGGTGGTGCTCGAATTTTACAGTTTGTTATTGTGGAGTATTTTTTGTATTTATATTTTTACAATTCATTTCTAAAATGATTTGGTTTGTATTAAGTAACGTTTAGGAGTAGGAATGATACATGACTTTCGTTTCTTATTCACTTTTCAACTTCTGGACTAATTTAATACAATTCTTCGTGAATCTCTCGAGACTGAGCCTTCCTATTTTGCAGTTTGTCTGCCAAGAGATCTCTTTTGCAGTATCCGCGGAAGGGGAGGAAAATC
>NC_090757.1:41636165-41638665 GCF_036898095.1 Palaemon carinicauda | reverse complement strand
GTTTTGTAGCGGCTGTAGCAGCAAGTGATGCGCTATTGCTGTTTTGTAGCGGCAAGTGATGCACTCTTGCTGTTTTGTAGCGGCAAGTGATGCGCTCTTGCTGTTTTGTAGCGGCTGTAGCAGCAAGTGATGCGCTATTGCTGTTTTGTAGCGGCAAGTGATGCGCTCTTGCTGTTTTGTAGCGGCAAGTAATGCGCTCTTGCTGTTTTGTAGCGGCAAGTAATGCGCTCTTGCTGTTTTGTAGCAAACTTAAATAACAGTAGTAATTAGAGATGGTATTCACTGAAGATCTGGAGACAGGGTGGAACCATCATTCACTGCATTGATAGCAATGCTGGAAAGGAATATAGTGGGATACACCCATTGAAGTTGGGGAGCCAGTCGTTAATTTTATGCTTATAGAGTAAAATGAAGAATTAAGGTATACTTACATGCTCAGCATTTATGTCAACCAATCTTATACAAGAATTTCCAATTTTAACGCATGAGGCAATCCTTTCTAGTTAGTATCCTTTGATAAATTTACGGTGCATAAGGCAATCTTTTCTAGTTAATAGAGTATTCTTTAACAGATTTACGGTGCCAAACACTCTTAATTAATGGACTTCTCTCCATAAAGAAAACTGTTTTCGATATTTATTCGATTGTGTCCGGTCTTATCTCTTGGCGCATATTTATATAGAGTAATGGATTGGCTTATACATGCACCTTCGGATAGTAATTCAAAATCCACACAACAATTTCCATATGGAAAAATTACATATATATTTCCATCAAAAATTAGATACTGGTGCTAAACTTTTCCTTAACCACCTTCATTAAAATTTCTAGACAATGAAGTCGGGAACTTTTCGTACCCTTCATCTTTTTATCTATTTTTTCTGCAAACAAAAAGTTACAATTAGAGAGGCTTCCATGGAAAGTTTAATTTCAACACCTATAACACAGAAAACTGAAAAACACCGGAGCAATATCCAAAATAATGAACAAAAGACTTCTGAATACTTGAATGTCAAAAAATTTAGGATTCTCAAAATTTACAATGCTGAGAGAGAGAGAGAGAGAGAGAGAGAGAGAGAGAGAGAGAGAGAGAGAGAGAGAGAGACAGAGAGAGAGAGAGAGAGAGAGAGAGAGAGAGCTGGGTCCTGAGAGATAGAGATAGATAATAGCTGGCTTCTGAGAGACTGAGATGGATAGAGCTGGCTTCTGAGAGACTGAGATGGATAGAGCTGGCTTCTGAGAGACTGAGATGGATAGAGCTGGCTTCTGAGAGACACAGATGGATAGAGCTGGCTTCTGAGAGACTGAGATGGATAGAGCTGGCTTCTGAGAGACTGAGATGGATAGAGCTGGCTTCTGAGAGACTGAGATGGATAGAGCTGGCTTCTGAGAGACACAGATGGATAGAGCTGGCTTCTGAGAGACTGAGATGGATAGAGCTGGCTTCTGAGAGACTGAGATGGATAGAGCTGGCTTCTGAGAGACTGAGATAGATAGAGCTGGCTTCTGAGAGACTGAGATGGATAGAGCTGGCTTTTGAGAGACACAGATGGATAGAGCTGGCTTCTGAGAGACTGAGATGGATAGAGCTGGCTTCTGAGAGACTGAGATGGATAGAGCTGGCTTCTGAGAGACACAGATGGATAGAGCTGGCTTCTGAGAGACTGAGATGGATAGAGCTGGCTTCTGAGAGACACAGATGGATAGAGCTGGCTTCTGAGAGACTGAGATGGATAGAGCTGGCTTCTGAGAGACTGAGATGGATAGAGCTGGCTTCTGAGAGACTGAGATGGATAGAGCTGGCTTCTGAGAGACACAGATGGATAGAGCTGGCTTCTGAGAGACTGAGATGGATAGAGCTGGCTTCTGAGAGACACAGATGGATAGAGCTGGCTTCTGAGAGACACAGATGGATAGAGCTGGCTTCTGAGAGACTGAGATGGATAGAGCTGGCTTCTGAGAGACTGAGATGGATAGAGCTGGCTTCTGAGAGACTTGAGATGGATAGAGCTGGCTTCTGAGAGACTGAGATGGATAGAGCTGGCTTCTGAGAGACTGAGATGGATAGAGCTGGCTTCTGAGAGACTGAGATGGATAGAGCTGGCTTCTGAGAGACTGAGATGGATAGAGCTGGCTTCTGAGAGACTGAGATGGATAGAGCTGGCTTCTGAGAGACTGAGATGGATAGAGCTGGCTTCTGAGAGACTGAGATGGATAGAGCTGGCTTCTGAGAGACACAGATGGATAGAGCTGGCTTCTGAGAGACTGAGATGGATAGAGCTGGCTTCTGAGAGACACAGATGGATAGAGCTGGCTTCTGAGAGACTGAGATGGATAGAGCTGGCTTCTGAGAGACACAGATGGATAGAGCTGGCTTCTGAGAGACTGAGATGGATAGAGCTGGCTTCTGAGAGACTGAGATGGATAGAGCTGGCTTCTGAGAGACTGAGATGGATAGAGCTGGCTTCTGAGAGACTGAGATGGATAGAGCTGGCTTCTG